>NW_021320138.1:1064103-1112171 GCF_001605985.2 Dendrobium catenatum | reverse complement strand
TGAAGAGTGGAAGAAAGAGCCAAAATATCAAAGGTACAAAAAATCTCCATGTTTGTATAATATTTGCAAGAAATTTGGTCATTATGCTTCTAAATGTTATCATAGTCAAGAGAAAGCCAACCTTTTTAAAGAGAAGGAAGATGATCTAGTTTTATTATTAGCATTGAAAGGAGAAGAAGATGAAAAAGAAAACAATTGGTATTTAGATACAGGAGCAAGCAATAATATGTGCAAGGATAAAAGCATGTTCATATAAATGGAGGTGATGGAGAGTCAAATTTATTTTGGCTACTCTTCAAAAATTTTGATAAAAGAAAAAGGTAAAATCCTTATTCTTCTTAAAGATGGAACCCATCACTTAATTTCTGAATTTTATTATGTTCCAGATATAAAAAGCAATATTTTAAGCTTCGGGCAATTACTTGAGAAAGGATTTGACATTCATTTGATGAATAAAAGCTCACAATTAAAAATAATTCAAATGAATTAATTGACCCAGTAGAGATGACAAGAAATAAAATATTTATTCTTAATATAAAAAATAGAGTAATGAAATATTTATAGACATGCGTAAAAGATCCATCTTGACTTTGGCATATGATGCCTAGGCATTTAAATTTTGGAGATCTAAATAATATGTCGAGAAAATAAATGGTGCATGGGTTACCAGATATCAATCATCCAAATCAAATTTGTGAATGTTGTGTATTTGAAAAACAACCTAGAAAGAGTTTTCCAAATGAAGAGAGCTTTAATTTAGAGCAAAGAAGTCTCTTTAATTAATTCACACGGATGTTTGCGGACCCATTGCTCAAGCATCTTTTGGTAAACATCAATATTTCTTAACTTTTATTGATGATTATTCAAGAAAAATATGGGTTTCTTTTTTGAAAGAGAAATCAGAAGCTTTCATTATTTTAAGAAGTTCAAATCCACTACAGAAAAAGAAAGTGGATTTTCAATAAAATCCATGAGATTAGATCAAGGAGGCAAGTTTACATCCAAAGTATTCAAAGAATATTATGAAGAGCATGTCATTCTATATAAATTAACAACACCTTTTTCACCCCTACAAAATGGAGTAACAAAGAGAAAAAATTGCACTGTTATTAATATGATAGGAAGGATAAAAAAAAAGAATATGCCTAAAGAATTTTGGGCCGAGGCGGTGACATGTACTGTCTATACACTCAACCGGTGCTCAACTTCAATCTTAAAATATATGATACCAGAAGAAGCATGGATAGGAAGAAAATCAAATATATCTCATTTGAAGGTGTTCAGGAGCATTGCATATGCACATGTCCTTGAATAAAGAAGGACTAAGCTGGATGACAGAAGCCCCAAACTTATCTTTATTGGGTATCAGTTTAAATCTTATAAACTATTTGATCATAAACCTTTAAAAACATTTTTTAGTAGGGATGTTGAGTTTGATGAAGAAGCGGCATGGAATTGAAAAATAAAGACACTCAAAAGGAATAACAAGTACCAATGGAGCTATAAAATGAATAATAATTATCTACAATTTTACATGATTCACTTTCTTTAAGCACTTCATAAGATAATCAAAGGCAAAGGAAGACAAGCAAGAAATTTAAGAGAGCTTTATGAGGTAACTAACGAGCTTCATTTTATTTGCTTACTTGCAAATAATGAACCATTGAAATTTGAAGAAGCTATAAAAGATAAAAGATTGAGATATATTATGGATGAAGAGATCAAATCTTTAGTAAAGAATACAACATGGGAGATCATAATATTACTAAAAGGGCATAAAGCTATTGGTGTTAAATGGATATACAAAGTGAAGAAAAATGCAAAAGGAGAAATAAAAAAATATAAGATAGGGTTGGTAGCAAAAGGATACAAACACAAAGATGGTATCGACTACAATGAGGTATTTGCTCCTGTTATTCATATGGAAATTATTCGCTTAATTATTTCTCTTGCTTGACAAAATAATTGGTCTATTTATCAAATGGATATTAAATCTATATTTTTGAATGGAGTTATTAAAAATGAAGTTTATGTCAAATAGCCATTGAGATATGCTAAAGAAGGGCATGAATCAAAAGTTTATAAATTAAAAAGGGCTCTATATGTGTTAAAGCAAGCTCCAAGAATATGGAGTGCAAGAATCAATTCATACTTCAAACAAAATGATTATATCAAATGCCCTTATGAGAATGCTCTCTATTTGAAAAAATATAATAATGAAGATATATTACTTATTTGTTTATATGTAGATGAACTTATTTTTACTTATAATAATTCATTTTTATTCAAGGAGTTTAAGCAAACTATAATAAAAGAATTTGAGATGACAGATTTTGGACTCATGTCATTTTTTCTTGGAATTGAAGTAAAGCAAAATAAAGAAAGAATTTTTATCATATAAGAAACATATGCAAAGAAAGTTCTAAATAAATTCAACATGAAGAATTGTAATCCAGTAAGCATCCAATAAAATGTGGAATCAAACTATCAAAGAAAAAAGAAGGGGAGAAAGTAGACCCAACTATGTTTAAAAGTTTGATTAGAAGCCTAAGATATCTAATAAGTACAAGACCAAACATTCTATATGTAGTCGAAATCATTAGCCATTATATGGAAAATCCCACTGAGACACACTTGAAGGAGCCAAGAGAATTCTTTGATATGTTAAAGGTACATAAAATCATGGACTTTTATATTCTCATTCTAATGAATTTCAACTTTCAGGATATTCACATAGCGATATGATTGGGCTGGAGATCATGATGATAGAAAAAGTACAATCGGATTTTTATTTTATATGGGTGACACTACATTCTCATGGAGCTTACAAAAATAACCAGTTATTACTCTATCTACTTGTGAAGCTGAATATGTTCCAGCATCATCATGTGTATGTTATGCACTATGACTTAGGAAGCTACAAAAAGAGATTGAATATTCTCAAGTCAAAGCTACAAAAATCTTTGTTAATAATAAATCAACAATAACATTATCGAAAAATCCAGTTTATCATAAGAGAAGCAAACATATTGATGTTTGTTTTCATTATATAAAAGATCAGATCAAAGATAAAGAAGTCAAGTGGAGTATGTGAAAATTAAAGATCAAATTGCAGATATTTTCGCAATGCCATTAGCTGTAGAACAGTTCATAAAATTAAAGATACTTCTTGGAGTGGTTGATGAAAAATTTTTGTTTAAGGGGGAGTGTTGAAAATATAAACCAAAATTTATTATCAAGTATTTTGTGTATCTAGGAAATTGTATGGTAGACATATCTATAATATGAATTAACTTTTGGTGGTTAGTAGTTGAACTTTTATTATGGAAATCTCTAGAATGTTTTTCTAGAATTGTCTTTGTACAAGTATAAATAGGCATTGAGTCTTGTCATTTAAATGTAAGAGAGAACAAATATAATATAAGTTCTTCTTATTTTTATCCTCTTCCACTCTTATAAATAATTTCTCTTTAACATTCTCTACCTTTCTTAACCTAAGTCAAAACTAATACATCTACTCTCCTAATTCAAGGTTATAAGAGGACTCCATTTTATATGACCAAGCCATCTAAAGCGACTCTCTCTAATCTAATCTTCCACTGGAGCTACCCCAAATACAAAATTTTTATATAAAAAATAAAATGATTTAATGCATTTTCTTCCTTACAAAAGCTATATTTTGTAATATATCATAATATACTTATGTTGTTATATCATGCTAAATTATTACATGATCATATAACTATAACCCATAAATAAAAATTGGCAAACGCAAGAGATGGCAAAATAGCAGCTAACGTGGCAGTCTCCAAATACTCACGAAGACAAGTGGAATCGTAATTCTGCATGGATGGAGACAACCAGAATCAAATACAGCTAAATAACGACATCAAAATAACATGTTTGTGACTCGGCTTCACCTCTGCAATAACACGAATAAACAATAAATATATATAAACAGCCTGTTTTAAGAGCAAAGAAACAAAGAGAAATATACATGATTGAATTTATTAAATAAAAATTGCTGTTGATGCATATTTTTTTATTTGTCAGCTTAGCTGGTAATTCTTTTATGAAGTATTATTTTTTTTTTTATAAAATTATGATTAGGAGCATTATTTTTAGTCATATATTAAACTTTTATCCATAAATTTTGAATAAAATATAAATATTGATCATTTGATTAAAAAGTTATACAACAACAACATCAACATCATCAAGTATTTATATGACTAAGTGGGGTCAACTACATAAATCATTTTTTCTTTTCATTATGTTTATTTAAAACTAAAATTCTCATTTAAATTTAATAAAAAATGTCATTTCCGAACTTTATGAGCAAGTGTTTTTTTTTTGTCTACTTCTATCATTTTAAAGATAGATCAAATCTAATGCGTCTATTCTCCTAATCGGGTAAACGAAGGCTGGCATTTTATGTGACCAAATCATCTAAGGCTTCCCTTAGAACATCTTTTATATTACTTTTTAAAACAGCTTTCTAGTACAAAAATTAAACTTTTTGTATTAAAAAGTTTTTTTAAAAAGCAGCAAAAATATCATCCCATATGAAGCCTAAAACAACTCTCTCTAATTTTATCTACCATGGGAGCTAGTCCAACCTTTTCAAGCCATTTGATTAAAAAAATTATACATGATTTAAAATATATGACTAAATAGTTACATTTAGTGATAATATTTCAATTTATGTGAACAACACTTACGCCCTTTAATAAGAAAATAACCTTAATAATAAAATCTGAAATTATAATTTTTAAATATTATAGTGAGTCCAAAATTGATTATAACAGTAAAAATTGTAGCAGTTTATTTATGATCTTAAATGATTTTTAAAATAAATAAAAAAAGCTTTTTTTCTGTTCATTTTGATTTGAAGAGGGAGCATTTAACATCTGAAAATAAAGAGAAGCGTCAAGGACTGGAGTAACATTCCTAGGGTCAGTGTAAGAACTGGAGTCCAGAATTTTTTGGTTTTACAAGGACCAAAATTCAAGCAGAGAAGATATTATATTAAATCTCACCCCATTATTTGTTTTTTTATAAATAATATTTATTGTTCTTTAAAAATTGACTGGCATGGCATCGGCTCCTGCTTATTTAAGGTAGAAATTATTACATGCGGAGTTCGGACGAGAGAATCATTTAGATTATGTGAGGATATACAGTAAATATATAGTAATTAATTTTATTTTTTATTATGTATTTGTTGTATATCCTCATAGAATCCAGACTGTTCACTTGTCCGGACTTGGCACGCAATAATTTCTCTATTTAAGGGCCCTTCTACCTCTCCCCTTCCATATATTCTCTAAGAAGTTCTTCCTGCTCTAAGGATGTCAATCTCTCTTCTTCCTTCCAACTTACTATGATCCTACACTTAGCTTGTTTCTCAGTACTCTTCTACCATGTTCAATGCATCCGACATTTCCTTTACCTCAAATGGCTACTATGCTTTTATTTTTTTTGTTGTTATTTCATTTTTGTATTGTGATTTTACTTTAAGAGTGACTTAATCATGGAAGGCTTAGCATGGGAAGTAAAAATAAAGAGAGCTTCCTTCAGTCCACTCATGGATGGCGATAGGATTTGTTTAGCTGCCGACTCATTCATTCAAATGCTAAGTGAGAAGAATTAGCAGAAGAAATGGTATTGGCTTAGTAGATGAATGAATGATGCGGGAGATAAAGTCGGATCCTATGCTATCTTTGCTTGGACTGAAGGGAGCTCCCTTCTCTCTTTGCCTATGCTATGTTACTCTCTATCTTCATCTACAGTTTCGCTTGTTATCAAATTTGTTAATTTTCTTTTGTTGAAGTGTTTTATCTTAAATTCTGTGATTAAAATGTTATATTATTAGTCACATACCTTTCAATTAAAGCGCCTTTATAACTATTTTTTTATCATTGTTTTAAATTTTTTTTAAATATTTTTTTTCTCATTTGAAACTATTATTTTGTTCTGTCGCATTTCAAAGCTGCAAGCTTTCTGTTTGCTCCTTTTGTTTTCTTTTTGTAAGAAAATGAAGATCTCCTTGATTTCTGGAAGTTTTTTTGAGCCGAAATTTCAGATTTTGATTAAGCTGCTATGCCAAGTTTCGCTCAAGCTTGCAGGTAAGCTCCAAGGTAAATCATCTCAGCGTTATGAAAGCAAATGCATTTGCAAATAAATAGTTTCCAGATTACAAATATCAGCCAAATATTTACTTTCTTTTGAAATTACGTATAAACCATTAAAATATTCTATGTGTATATCATGTTATTGAAACATATACCTATCCTCCAAGTTTATTTGAGAGAAATCTTGTAAATTTGATGATGTCTGAACACCACTAATCAAAGTAAACGAAATGTTTTTGAATAAAAAAAAAAAAATCTTTTCTAACTTAAACTGATATGTTTTATAATCTGTTGTGTGTATATATTTGGGTGAATTATTTTAAAATTTATTCAATTTAAATTTATTCAAAAACTAACTTTTAATAATTTGTTTATCTTAGAATTTTTTTTTAATTTTAGTCACACTTTTAGTTTATAGCTTAAATTTGCTATAGATAGCTTAAAATAGTTGTTTTTTCTCATACGCAGCAAACTGCATTTTATTTTAAAGTGGTATTTAGTCTCAAATTGTTTTAAATATCATGAATAAAAAGTGGTATTTTTTCTCTATGTAGTGTTGTTAAAGTAATTGATGATATGGTTTTTCTGAAATATATATAAACCTTATTTCTTTCTAGATCAGATAGGAGGAGACCCTTTGATTTGTTCGAGATGCTGTCCACTGTGTTGTTAACTTCGATTAGATTGTGAAGGTGAGGACTACAAGCTCCAACCCTAGCGTAATCGCCGAAGAAGCTGGCCAAATGGTTGGGTGATTACCTGATGCACTGGAAGTTTGGTTCTTAGTTCAAACGCTCAATGTCAAAAAAAGAAGAAGAGATATTCAATCTCTTTAGATGGAGTGATACCTAAAATTTTATATTTTATGTTTCATCTTGAATTCACATCAATAGTACTGATTGGACACCACATCATGATTATTCTATGGCTTCCAGAAGGAGAAATTATTCTGTGCGGACACTGGACTGTAAAGAGGCGAATCATAGCACGCCATGTCACTTAGTACAGAACGAGTATACAACTACAATATATAGCAAAAAGTGACGTGACGTATTCAGATTCGTCTCTCCGGTCAAAGTCCAATGTCCACCCATAATAATTTTTTCTCCGGAAGAGCCACTTGTCATGGTTCTCTATTGCTCTCAAAGATAATTGCTTTATAATCTACTGTTTGGTTGATGTGTCTCATAATTTTGGAGATTTCTAATAATTTTTTTCTTATTTTAGTAAAAAAATTTCTCCTTTTTTCTTCTAATGAATAGTGGATGTAAGCCTAACCAGTTGAATCGCTTATGGTATTTGTATGGTCTTTTTCCTCTCTCACACTTCTTGTTTGATGTAAGACAAAGAGGAATTAAATCAACTTTCATTCTATCTTGATGCTATTTTAATTCTAAAATAATTGTTGCAATTTTAAATTTAATTAAATTACTCAGAAGTTTGTTGTACTTAAGAGTTGATGTCATGCAAGAGTGGCCGGCCAATCCAACTCTAAGGGCATCTTCAAAGCAAACTTATTTTCCACTCCAAAATGTAGTAAGGGATATAGTAAATAGTAATTTGTCTTCAACCGCATTTCATTTCTAACCCTAAAAAAGAATATTTTGTGTATATTCTTTCTCCTTTTTTTTTTTCCTAAAAAATGCATTCGTGAATAGTGCGACACCAATGCTGGCACTACACAGTTCAAAATATGAAAATATCTTTTGGAATGCGACTCGATTGGATGCTCGTGCAAACTAAAAATGCCAGAATGGCGATTGGTTGGAGATGCCTTAAGAAAGCAATATTCAAATTACAATCTGCCCATGAAACAATCCTAATTGGCACTTGTACAAATTGGCCATTCACAGCATTCAACATTCAGATTAAAAAAAAAAAAAAAAACCAAGGAAAACATGAAGGCTTCTCTTTGGGTAATCAACAACCATATCATTGAAACCATCATCTTCCATAGGGAAATCATCCCTCTTGTTTTAGATTTCAAACAATGTATTGAGAAGGAAAAACAGGTTGGAGTGGATAAGCAATGAACCTTTTTGTTGAATTTAAATGAAAGAAATTATCTTCTCTTTAGGTTTAAGCTTGATGGCTAAAATCAATCACAATTTCCTGAAGGCATTCAACTTTCAAATTCAAATGGAAGGAATGAAACCAAGAAATAAGGTTCTTCTTCCTCTGTTAAACAACAATCATCACTCATTCAAAAGAAAACTGCCACTCGCATTATTGAAATTGCTACCACTTCTATGTGAAAATCACAATTAATTTTGAAATTTAAATTTTGTAAGAACAAAAAGGGTAAATATGATGAACAAAATTGTATTGAATTTTTTTTGTTGAATTTGAGTAAAAGTTATCTTCTTATTGTTAATCTCAATGGCTGAAAATTTATTGTTATTCTTTGGTAAGAGTTCTTTTTATCTCTTTAAGTTAGGAGTACTTGTATCTCTCATATTCACCTCCTTCACTCTCCCAAAATCTGAAGTCATTGATTCAATCTCCCGATTACTTCCCAAAAGCCCTATCTATTTTCCACAAGCCCTTGGTTACTTTGAAAAGGATTATTTATAATATTATACTACTTTCAAGGTTTTATTATTTTATAGATTTACTACTACTACTATAGCATGTGATTTACTATTTATGCACAACATCATAATCATTTGACCATTTTTGTTATGAATTGACTATTTCCATACATATTTTTTTCATACTTTGAGTTATGTTATAGGGTTTAGTGACATGTTAAGATTTTAAGCTCATTATATGTGATTTAATGATTTCAGGTCAGGGAAAAGGATCGGGAGTGCGAGTCTTTCTATTATTTTTATTATTTAGTTATTCTTTTGTAGTCATGAGTAGGAAGATAGTATGAGGTAATTATATGAATTTTGAGTATTATCATGATTTAGACAAATGAACAAAAATCTATATTGATATTTTAATCAATAGTTGCACTTTTGCTAATATTTTATTATTTAATGATCTTAAATTACATTATTTGTTATTATTAAAACATAAAAGATATAATTCTTTCTAATTTAGATTATGCATCATGCCACCACTAACGTCTAAGAACTCTATTAAAATATTCTGATACATTTGTAGTCATGATTTTATAACATTGGCCTTCATCAAATAATAGGCTCCACTTCTAGACATATTGTTGAACAAGCCAATCAAAGGCTTCTTACTTCAAATTTTTATGTTGTTATTATTAAAGTTGAAGTAGTTAAATTTGTATCATCCGTATTTCCAGCCTAATACTTCTTATCAATCATCCCTTCACTATTAGTGACACCAAATCATCGTTTAACCTTCTTAAAGTTATCCCACAAATGCTATAAACAATGTCAGTGGGTTGTATTGCGAAAAACCTCCTAGTACCCTTGAATAATATCGGGGTGCTTACTTGAGGCTATCCAGAGGTCTTCATTCTTGAATAGGTCCAATGGGTCATGGTGCATTTTGTTAGAACTAATTCCATGAATCATTAGTTTCTACTTTAATGATAGAAAATATAAGCAGATATAGACCACC
The DNA here is from genome assembly GCF_001605985.2 of Dendrobium catenatum. Classification (NCBI taxonomy): domain Eukaryota; kingdom Viridiplantae; phylum Streptophyta; class Magnoliopsida; order Asparagales; family Orchidaceae; genus Dendrobium; species Dendrobium catenatum. The sequence goes on along the minus strand of NW_021320138.1, from coordinate 1,102,494 downwards.
ATTATGATCAATCCCAACTGTGGTAAGGAGAGTACACCTATCCTTGTGTAATAGGAAAGTCCCATCCAAACTAAGGACAAGCTGATAATAACGCTACACCTCAATTATTGGTCCCAATGTCTAGAATATTTCTATGAATCTGGAGTTACCTACTACTTGAATATTGTATACTATACCTAACATGGCATTACAGATAACTTCCATGAAGTGGAAGAGGAAGCGGTATGAGACCTCATAACTTTCATAGACAGATTAAATAGTCTTGCAGCTTCATCTCATACCTTAAAATACGAAACTTTAGTGTTGAATTTTGATTTTATTCTAGCAATTATTTTCCTTAGCTTTATATCAAGCTGGTGGCAAAGTCTAATAATGATGTAACTACAAATTAATTTTGAAGAGTTGTTGCGATGACTGACCACTAATATCTGATGGGTGCAAGTGTGATGCAGACCACTAGATGATATATTCCATAGGCCACATAGTCTCTTACTTTGTGTACATGTAGGCACCATAAATATGGTTTCTATAGATTATTTTGATGAGCACGAATAATAGTTAGTTCTCTTATTATAGGTGCATTTAATATACTCAACATTTTTAATAATAAACAAATTGTTTATTACATATAGTAGGGCTTCCTTGGAATGGATAGTAAAGCCTTTCAACATATATGTTAGAATAATTACTTCTGATATACTAATCACATTCAATATTGGTGCATCGAAGTTATTTGCGGCAACCCATTGCTCTATTGTGTGTATTATTTTAGCAAGCTTATTATTAACAACCATCTCATCCAAGCCAACTTGATTTTGCCTTGCATATTCCCGGAGGAACAAATGGTATGATATCTTGGTTTTGAGATCATTGAAGAGCTTCTTAGGAATGTCTCCTTTAGGGACACCACTTGAATTATCATTGGTTCCACTATCCATTTTTTTGTAGCCATTTACAAGGCCTTCATTAGCTTCAGCATCTTTTATCAGGTTAGGTAGTGGGTGTGAACACCCTTAAACATATGTTCTGAATGAGTGAGATCATGGAAGTACTCATACATGGGCAAGTCTACCCTTGGGGAGTCATTAACATTGACACGAGAGCAAGCTTGAAATTGCATAAAAGTTGGATGAACAAAAAGTTTAACCAGACACGAAAGACAGCATCCACTGATATTGACAAGTTGTTTGTATTAACTCGTCATGGAACATGTGGATCAATAGATAAGGGAGTAAGCCAACAAAATAACATAAATAATTATTAACATACTTACACTATAAGAAAATGCGCTATTACCGTTGGACTTTCCAAAAGAATATTTTACGCCGGTAACACTGGCATACGTACCGACAGAATATGTGCCGGTAAGTTAACAGCACAATTTCTAGCGCAATATCCATCACGAAAATACTAGCACAAAATTTGCCAGCTGTTTGCCAACATTTCAAAGGTTTTTGGCACTTATTCCACCTGTAATTACCGACGAAATCATCAGTGAATATTGCGTCGGCTTACTTAAACTCAATGAAGCAATACCAGTGTAATATCCATCGGTTATAAAACCGGCAGATAATACGCTTGAAAATGCGCTAGTTAAAGCCTTATTTCGGCCAATCCGCCGAACGAGTTCTCATTTCTCTCCCTCTATCGTGTTGGAGAACTACTAATTTCTTTCCCTCTCTTGTGTCTGAGAGCTGTGCCGATATCCTGAGATCGAGCATTTCTTTCCCTCTCTTCGCTCAAGTCTGATAGCTGCCCCGATGACTAACCGGCGACCAGTTCTTCCTTGCGTCTGAGAGCTACCCTGACTGAACGCTCGCTGACTTTTGCCAAAGAAGCCCCTAACTCCACCGATAAGTGAAGGTATTATCTTATGTCTTTGAGTTTGGATGTTCTCACTATACTTTTGCAAGAGAATGTATCTTGGTGTATGTCTTTTGGTTTTGTTATTAATGTTCTCAATAAACATTTTCAAGAGAGTGAATCTTAGTGTATGATTTTGGTTTTGTAATGGATGTTCTCACTAGACATTTATAAGATAAATTATCTTTGTGTATGATTTTAATTTATTTTTTTTATTGGATGTTCTCACTAGACATTTGCAAGAAAATGTATCATGGTGTTTGCCCTTGATTTTAGTTATGGATGTTCTCACTAGATATTTGCAAGATAATATTATACTTTGGTGTATGCTTTTTGCTAATGATATTATTCTTATAATTGATAATAATAGAGAGGGAGTTGAAGGTAAACTTGAATTATGTAGGTCAACTTAAGAGTCTAAAGGTTAATTTTTGCATAAATTGATCTAAAATTTAATATATGGAGTGTATTTTTTAGTAGTAATAGACCTAGTTGAGAGATTGTGACTTTAGGCGATGAAGTCATTAATAAAAGTATATGTTTTTAATATCATTGATCTATTTATGATGAAATTGATAGGGATATTATTTATATAATTCAAGTTGGATGGTGGAAGTTGAAGAATGTTTTGGGCATTATTGTGTGGACGTAGAGGAATGCATTGGGCATACTTGATTATAGACAAGATATAAAAATATCATAAATGTTAGAAGTTTGGAGTAGCTCCAGTGGAAGATAAGATTAGAGAGAGTCACCTTGGATGGTTTGGTCACTTAAAATGATGGCCTTTCGAGCAAGCTAAGATATTTGTATTTTTCTTTAATAAATGTTACAAAAATTATCTAATATATCCATATTATATGTAGGTTAAGACTCAACTGGCTAGCTTTTTCTTAGATAGAAATTTTCATGCTAGAAAATTGATATTGGATTTCTCATGGTGAGTATGAACAACATTTTGATTCTCGAGTAGCCCATCAATAACTGCTAATATAGACGAGGAAGAAAATATCCGACCTAATCTTGAAGACCTAATTCAAGATGCAAGTAGAGCACAATTTGAATAATATATAGAAGAGTTACTAAATAAAGAAGCACAAAATTTTTATGATTTGTTGCATGCTTCCCAACAACCAATATGGAAGGGGTGCATCACTCACTCTGAGTTATCCATTACTGTTAAGATGTTAAGCATCAAGGAAGAATATAATATCGATAATATTTAGTTAACTTTTTTATTATTAGATATTTGTTGATGATACTCTTCTTATTTAAATTATGATTTAAATGTGTATGTTTAATAATAAAATTGATGATGTTCTTGATCATAAGTGGATGTATGAATGTATATAGTGTGGTATTTTTTCTATATAAGTTTAATTGTGGAAATCAGTTTCAAAAGGAGGAAGGTTGTTGTTTTTTTTTATGCTATAGGTCTTCGGCGTATTATCCACCAAAAATAATACTGGTAATACAATACAATGATGTTTCCGACATAAATTTACATCGTTACCTCTGGTAGATATTGCGATGGTAATGTACATCAGTAACAGGGCGGCATTTTTTAAGCGGCAGATTATGTATTTCCAACGTATTTGTTTCGCAAGAATTACTGATGGATCTTATGCCAGAATACGACAATGAAAAAGAAGTCAATTGCTCCTATTTTTTCGTCGGAAGATTCACCGAAAATATTTCTGGCGAAAAAAAATTTGTTGGTGTTAACTTTCCGAAGTGTGAATTACCGTCAGAACAATTTTTGTTGGAAATGCACCGTAAAGGTCTTATTTTTGGTTGGATTTTATTGCTACCGGCAGATTTCATCCACCAATAATGGCACATTTCCAGTAGTATTATTATGTGCTTATAGTGTCAGACAAGACATTCATCTTTACTTATATGTGTATACTAAATGGTATACTTAAGTAGATTTCCGAGGGTCATTAAATTTTAAGCTCGCAGTGCTCATCAAGGTAGACCTCTTATTGAATGTTGTTCAAGTATCATGTAAACGATCAATGTACGCCTCCTCGCTTCCATCAACATAAACTAACATACCTCATCATCGATGACATGAGTGGATGTCTATCCTCTATTATTTCGAACACGACATCCAAAGTTAACAGTGTGTGTCAAAGAATTGAACTGTAACACATGAAGAGTTTATAGTTATAGTTGTACCAATGTTATAATCTCATATATCACAAGCGGGTCATTTCTAACACACATAGGTTAGTGTGAATTCTGCCAAAACTTGCAACTCTTTGAAAAAGTATAATATAACTCATGAAATTTTGCAAAATTTATAAATATTATGAGATAACTAAGAAACATGTGAAACCTACACACTAAACAGATACACTGCATAGAGGATAATATGGGTTAACATTCATATAGCAATCTCTTCTCCAAAGTAAATGGTCTATTTTTGGGATTGCTATAGTTATGAATTACATTTTGACATAAGAATATATGATTATATGAGTTATCCAAAATATTGAGTACATATAAATTAATATACTCATATAAGTTAACCAATAAAAGATTAACAAACCTAACTAATTCCTTTAACTAGGATTTGACTAGGAGAATCATTCACTAATTGAACATTAAGATAGTAAATTAATTTGTTTTATTATAGAATAAAATAATTAGTCCAAATATGCATTTACAAATCTCATTTAAAAAGTAACAAATTATAAAAAGAAAAAAAACACTTTTTCTTTTTTCTGATAGTGCCTAGAAATTAAGACATCAAATACTATAGAAATCATTGAAATTTTAAAGCCTTCAAATCATTTAGTTTTGCAATGGAGATAACTCTCGATCTCAATCATTATGAGAGATAATTCTAAGTAGTAGATAAAAAAAATTATTAGAGTATTACTTAAAAAAATTTGAAATCTCCAAATTATTTAGTGAAACTATATGGCCTAAAATTATATATATATATATAATTTCGAGAGAGAGAGAGAGAGAGAGAGAGAGAGAGTCTTAAATGAAAGTTCATTAGGGATGATAAGTCCTTATGAAATAGTCCTGAGGCTAACCAAGAATTAGATATTTAAAAACTTATTTAACTAAAAGAAAAATCTTTTTATATATATATTGCAGTAAAAATAAATTAAATCAATATTAAAAAAATAAATTAGAGATTTCACCCAAGCAGTTAATCATAACAGAAATAAAATGCGGAAAACAATTAGAAAGAACACACAAGATTTATAGTGGTTCCGTTCAACCTGACCTACGTCAACTCCTCGGAGGCGCCCTTTGGGTATTGCACTAAATATTTAGTTACTCTCCTTTAGCCCCCACAGCTAGGTGGAGAAGCCTTACAAAATCACTTCCACCTTCCCCGGTGCGACAAAGTAGCCAGGTTCTTTAAAACCAAAGAGATCTTCTTCTTCCCAAAACTTTTCTCAAGATAAATCTTGAATCTGATGGTACTAAGGTGCAAGCTTGCTAGAGCAACCATGTGAAACCCCCTCCACACACTCTTAAAACCCCCTCCAAGAATCTTCTCACTCCCTCAAACTCCAACCTTTCATCTCTCCCTTTCACGTTTTCTACAGAAGAATGAAGCTTTAATGGCTACTAAACTCACTTACTAAGTGCCTTGAGAAAGCTTAAATAGAGGGCTTTTAGAAAACCTTAAAAATTAATCTTAGAGCCAAAAATCATCTAGGATGATCGTAGGATCATCCCGTATGATGTGCTTAAAAATAGGGCTTCAAAAAATCCTAAAAATTTAATTCCAACGCCAAATATCATCCAAGACGATCACAGGATCGTCCTATATAATATGCAAAATTTGACATGACAGTTCTGAACGATCACCTGGATGATTACCTGGACAATATGATCAAATTTGTACTAATCATCCAGGATGATATAGTGGATCATTCTGAATGATTAGAAGAAAAATTATGGAATTTCATCTTACAATATTTAGGAAAATCAAATATATCGCCAAACATTATTCGGTACGATATAAAGATCATCCAAGATGATTTGATTGAAAAATTTAACCATAATTAATCCCTTAGTCACATGATCAATTTAGGCATGATTTGTATTGATCATCCAAGATGATTTAGATCGTCCGAGACAATTAGAACAAATATTGAATCTTAAAACCTTGCTTAAATTATCATTGGCGGCTATTTTCCAAGATCATAAAGGATCATCCTGGACGATCCAAAATTGTCCGGTATGATTAGTTCAAAACTTAAATTTCTAGTTTTGACTAGATCTCAGTCCCATGAGTGTGTGTGTGTGTGCATGGTCACCAAACAAGAAACTCACTTATAGGACTTGACTCAAGAAATCAAAATTATACCAATGAATATTATAGACCATTTACAGCATAATCTTATTCAAACTAATCTTGTGCTATGATTCTCTGTTTGATGTTGCAATGTATTCCTGAAATGTTAATATACACACAAACAAATATAGAATAAAAAATATTTTGAAATATACAGATGTTTATTATCTTCAAAAATATAAAACTCGTGAGACTCGAGTCGTAACAATCTCTCCCTTTTTTATAATGACAAATATTACACGTGAAGTTGCAAACTAAAAGTATTTTCTTCTAAACTCCCCTCACTAAAATAAAAAATTTTAAAAATAGGGGAAAATAATTTTTCTTTCTATTTTTAATTTTTATTATTTTTTAAAAATAAAATAAGTAAAATAAAATAAATAACTAGTTAAAGAGAAACTAAAATAGATACATAGAAATAATAGAAGAGGAGCACATAAAACCAAAATAGTACGTAAAAACTGACTAATAAAACATCAAATGATCCATGATTGGGTGAAGACGATATTTATAGAATAATCAGTTTGAAATTTCAAGTTTTTTTTAAAATGAGAAAGTTACCTCTTAAATTTATTCAATAACTTAGTAAGGAATATATTGACAACACATACCCCAAAAAGGTTAGAAATTCAAAAATTATTAATCAAAGCTCAAGTTCTTTTAAAGACTCAAAAAATTTTTAAACTAATATCTAAATAAAGTAATAAATTAGAAAATGAAATACTATTCTTTTCAAAACTCCTTTCATGAAATATATCAAACAGAAGATTACTGAAAAAATTGGTGAATCAAGAATCATGATTTTCGAACTCTAATATCAAAAATATCAATAGATAAAAGGTTTTTTTTTTTAAGATTTAAGAAATACAAGAAAGATAAGCTTACTTTCTATGGCCTCATTTTGTGACTCTTGTTAGTGGTTTAACATTTTTTGTGTATCTTTTAATTTTTGATATACTTTGTGTATCTTTTTAAATTTGACATAATTGTGTATATTTTAATTTTTGATACACTTTGTGTATCTTTTAAAATTTGGCGTCATTGACCTATTTTTATCTTTTTAATAAATATGTTTCATTTCTGTAATTTTTAAATATTAAAACAATCCAATTATATTGATAAAAATGAACTACTTGAATAAAAAAATTATGACATAGATTCAACAACTTACAAAAGATTTTTATGCGATAGACAAAATGTAGAGACATGAAAATGTTCAATTTCAAAATCTAATTTATAGTATGATGAAGATTTTGAATTAAAAGTAAAAGAATATCTTTAAGAAAAAAGATAAAGAGACAAAATAATGAATTTCCTTCCTTCGACTATTTTTAGAGAAGTCAACCATAATTTATATAAGAATACAAGAAAAATATGAGGTAAATTTTTTAAAGTGTATACAAAATAAAAAAGATGATATGTGTGTGTTGATCATAGAAATCTTCACAAAAGTAAATATAAAAAATATTTTAAAATTTTAACGTTACAAAAAAAAAACTAAGAAGAAAAAATAAACCCAAAGAAAACACATAAAATAAACAAAAACACAACGAATAAAAACATGTATCACAAACAAATAAACACACAAATAAGGATTTAAACATCATCTTACTCCTGATCTGATAATTCAGAAGCTAGGTCTGCCTGAAGATTTTTTGTTTTTGATTATTTTCCCTTTTTATAATTTACTTTGCTTTACTTGGCTTCTGAAGAGTTCTCAAATTATGATATTGATTTTTTATTTATCCAGGCTTCCTATATCCAATGTAAATAACGTCAGAAGAAATCATAACATTCTTACTATTTTTATCTTTGTTCCACTTTAGTTGATGGTTATTCTTGTATTTTAATAGGCTTTCCAATTTTATTATTAACTCATTACTTTCGTCATCTACTAAACCACCTTTCTCCATGTATTTGATTTTTGACACTATTATTTCACCTGCATCTAAAAGTCTTTGTCCCAAATTTTACTCGTAAGCAATGAGTGAGCCAATCAAATTATTAATAGAATAATCATTCAAATTTTTTTATTCACAAATAGCAATGACATTGGCATTAAACTCATCAAGTAGATAAGGTAAAATTTTATTAACCTTTTAAAGTTTGAAAAATCTTTTCCTGAAGCATGTAATGATGTCACAATTTTAGTAAACTTAGTATACTTATCTAAGATCATCTCATAGGATTTCATGTAAAATAATTCATAATCATGCATTAAAATATTCAACCTAGATTGCTTGATTTCACTAGCATCTTCATATATAGTGTATAATTTATTCTAAATTTTTTTGCCAGTAGTGCACGTGGATATTAACATATAATTTTCAAAATTTAAAGCACAGAAAAAATAGATTAAATATTTAGCATTTAATTGAGCATTGATTTGTTCTACCCTACTCTATTGATTAAAAGGAATATTTATTTTAATTCCATTTATAACACATGACGGTACAAAATAACTAGTTAGAATTATATAACACATTTGATAATTAATTAATTACAAGAAAGTAGACATATAAATTTTTTAAAAATCAAAAGTAATATTTTTAAATAAAGGCGGTCTGATGATTGAATAACATTTCACAATATTATGATTTCAAAAATTAGCAATTGATCAAAATTTAAAAAGTTTTTAAACTTAATTTTATGAATCCTGCTCTGATACTACTTGAAAGTTCGTTAGGAATGTTAAGCCCTTATGAACTAGTCTTGAGGCTATCCAAGAATTAGATATTTAAAATCTTATTTAATTAAAAGAAAAATCTTTTTATATCTTGTAGTATAAACAAATTAAATCAATAATAAAAAGATTAATCAGAGATTTCACCCAAGTAATTAATCGGTCCAGCTTGACTTACGTTCACTTCTCGAAGGCACCATCCGAGTATTGTACTAAACCTTTAGTGACTCTCCTTTAGCCCCCACAGCTACGTGGAGAAGCCCTAAAAAAATCACTTCCACCTCCCCCGATGCGGTAGAGTAGTCGGGTCATTTGACACCAAAGATATCTTCTTCTTCCCAAAACTTCCCTCAAGACGACCTTGAATCTGATGGTACTAAGGTGCATGCTTGCCGGAGGAATAGTGTGAATCCCCTCCACACTCCCTTAAAACTCCCTCCAAAGATCTTTTCCCTCTCTCAAACTCTACCCTTTTTTCTCTCCCTTTCAAGTTATCTCTTTATGTTTTCTTCAGAAGAATGAAGCTTCAATGGCTGCCAAAGGCACTTACTAAGTGCCTTGATAAAGCTTAAATAGAGGGCTTTAAAGAAACCTAAAAGTTAATCTTGGTAGCAAAAATCATTCAGGATAATCGTAGGATTGTCTTGTATAATGTGCTTAAGAATAGGGCTTTCAAAAATGGAAATTTGGTGCTAAATATTATCTAGGATGATCTAAGGATTATCCCATACTAATTATAGAATTTACGTGATAGTCCAGGATGATCACTTGAATGATATGATCAAATTTGTAATGATCATCCAGGATGATATTACGGACCGTCCTGGATAATTAAAAGAAAAATTAGGGTATTTCATCTTGGACGATTCAGAAAAATCAAGTATGTCGACAAACATCGTCCGATACGATATATAAATTGTCCATGATGATATGATTAAAAAATTTAATCATAATTAATCCCCTAATCACATGATCACTTTAGGCTGATTTGTATTGACCGTCTAAGATGATCTAGATCATCCATGATGATTAGAACAAAAATTGAATTATAGAACCTTGCCTAAATTATCATCGGCGGCTATTTTTCAAGATCATAAAAGACCATCCTAGATGATCCAAATTCATCTAGTACGATTATTTCAGAACTTGAACTTTTGGTTTTAACTAGATCTCACTCCCCTGAGTGTGTGTGTGTGCATGGTCACCAAGCAAGAAAACTTCATTACATGACTTGACTCAAGAAATCAAAATTACACCAATGAATATTATAGACCATTTACATCATAATCTTATTCAACCAAATCTTGAGCTCTGATTCTTTATTTGATGTTGCATGTTATTCCTAAAATATTAGTATACACACAAACAAATATAGAATAAAAAATATAATAAGATATAAAGATATTTATTATCATAAAAAATATAAAACTCATGAGCTAGAGTCGCAATAATCTCCGTCTTTTTTATGATGGCAAACATTACATGTGAAGTTACAAAATAAAAGCATTTTCTCCTAAACTCACCATCACTAAGATAAAAAAATTAAAAATAAAGGAAAAATAAAATTTCTTTCTATTTTTATTTTTATTATTTTTTGAAAATAAAATAATTAAAATAAAATAAATAATTAGTTACATATAACTTAAAATAAATACACAAAAATAGTATATTATCCCCCTTTTATATTATCAAAAATAAGAGGAGAACATAAAATCAAAACAGTAAAAACTAACTAACAAAATATTAAATGATCATTGATTGAGTGAAGACGATATTTATAGAATAATCAGTTTAAAATTTTAAATTTTCTTAAAATGAGAAAGTTACCTCTTAAATTTTTTCAAAAACTTAGTAGGGAATATATTTATAACGCATAACCAGAAATGTTATAAATTCAAAAATTATTAATCCAAGCTCAAGTTCTTTTAGAGACTCAAAAACTTTTTAAACTAATATCTAAATCAATAAATAAATTAAAAAATGATACACTTATCTTTTCAAATCTCCTTTCATGAAATATATCTAATAGAAGATTAATATAAAAATTGGTGAATCAAAAATCATGATTTTCAAACTCAAGTATCAAAAATATCAATAGATAAAAGAATTTTCTTAAGATTTAAGAAATACAACAGCAGGTAAGCTTAATTTTTGTGAGCTCACTTTGTATCTCTTGCCAGTTGTTTAGCACATTTTATGTATCTTTTAATTTTTGATATATTTTATGTATCTTTCTAAATTTGGCGTCATTACACATCTTTTAATTTTTAATACACTTTATGTATCTTTCTAAATTTGGCATCATTGACCTCTTTTTTTTCTTTTTAACAAATATGCTTCCTTTTTGTAATTTTAAAAAAACTAAAATAACCCATTCTATTGATAAAAATGAACTACTTGATTAAGAAAATTATGAGGTGGATTCAATAAATTACAAAAAATCCCTATGCGATAGATAATATGTAGGAAGATGAAAAAGTTTAATTTCAAAATCCAATTTATAATATGATGAAGATTTTGAATCAAAAGTAAAATAACCAATTTAAGAAAAGAGGAAGAGAGATAAAATCATGAGTTACCTTCCTTCGATCATTTTTAGATTAGTCAATAACAACTTACATAAAAATTCAAGAAAAATAGGAGGTAACTTTTTTATTTTTTAGAAAAAATGATTTTTTTTAAAGGTTTGATTTTCTAAAGTGTATATGAAGTAAAAAAAGTGATATGTGTGTGTTGAACAAAGAAAACTTCACAAAAATAAATATAAAAATTAATTTAAAATTTTAACATAACAAAAAAAAAAAACTAAGAAGAAAAAATAAATCTAAAGAAAAATATAGAAAATAAACAAAAATATAACAAATAAAAACATGCATACATAAATAAATAAATACATAAATAATGGTTTAAACATCATCTTTTTTCTGATCTGATGAGTTAGAAGCTATGTCTGCCCAAGAGATTTTTTATTTTTCATTATTTTCTCTTTTTATAATTTGCTTTGCTTTACCCTTTTCCTTTGCATGAAAAGTTCTCAAATTATGGCACTAATTTTCATATGTCCAAGCTTCATATATCTAAAGTAAATAACGTCAGAAGAAATCTTAACATTCTTATCATTTTTATCTTTGTTCCACTTTTGTTGATGGTGATACTTGTGCTTTAGTAGGATTTCTAATTTGCTTGTTAACTCATTACTTTCTTCATCTGCTAAGCCACTTTTCTTCATGTCTTTGCTTTTTAGCACTATTGTTTCACTTGAATTCAAAAGTCTTTGACCTAAACTTTGCTCGTAGGCAATGAGTGAGCCAATTAAACTATCAATAAAATAATCTCTCAAATTTTTTGATTCACAAATAGTAATGGCTTTAGCATCAAACTTATCAAATAAATAACGTAAAATTTTATTAACCTTTTCAAAGTTTGAAAACTCTTTACCTAATGCATGTAATGATGTCATAATTTGAGTAATCCTATTATATATGTCTAAGATTGTCTCATTGGGTTTCAAGAAAAATAGTTCATAATCATGCATTAAAATATTCAATCTAGATTGCTTGATTTCACTAGTACCTTAAAATATAATGTGTAATTTATTCTAAATTTTCTCGCCAATAGTGCATGTGAATACTAACATACAATCTTCAAAATTCAAAGCACCAAAAAAATAGTTTAAATATTCAACATTCAATTGAGCACCAATTTATTATATCCTACTCCATTAATTAAAAGGAATATCAATTTTAATTCCATTTATAACACGTGATAGTACAAAATAACTAGTTAGAATCATATGCCATATTCGATAATTAATTGATTGCAATAAAGTAGACCTGCAAATTTTTCAAAAATTAAAAGTAATATTTTCAAATAAAGGTGGTATGATGATTGAATAACCTTCTATAATATTATAATTACAAAAATTAGCCATTTATGAAAATTTAAAAAGTTTTCAAACTTAATTTAATTAATCCCACTCTGATACTACTTAAAATTTTGTTAGGGATGTTAAACCCTTATGAACTAGTCTCGAGCCTAACCAAGAATTAGATATTTAAAAACCTCTTTAACTAAATTTTTTTTTATATCCTCTAGTGGAAATAAATTAAATCAATAATAAAAAGATTAATCAGAGATTTTGTCCAAGTAGTTAATCATAATAAAAATAAAGTGCGAAAAATAATTTAAAAAACCAACCAGATTTATATTGGTTCAGTCCAACTTGACCTATATGTACTCCTCAAAGGCACCCTCCGAGTATTAAACTAAAATTTTAGTGACTCCCCTTTAGCTCCCACAGCTAGGCGAGGAAGCCCTTACAAAATCACTTCCACATACCCCGGTGCGGTGGAGTAGCCAGGTCTTTTGACATCAAAGAGATCTTCTTCTTCCCAAAAGTTCCCTCAAGATGAACCTTGAATCTGATGGTACTAAGATGCAAGCTTGCCGGAGTAACCATGTGAAACTCCCTCCACACTCCCTTAAAACCCCTCTAAGGATCTTCTCCCTCTCTCAAACTCCACCCTTTTCTCTCTCCCTTTCAAGTTATAGCTTTAAGTTTTATCCAAAAGAATGAAGCTTCAATGGTTGCTAAAGACACTTACTAAGTGCCTTGACAAAACTTAAATAAAGGGCTTTAAAAAACTGTAAAAATTAATCTTGGTAGCAAAAATCATCGAGGATGATCACAGGATCATCTCGTATGATGTGCTTAAAAATAGGGCTTTCAAAAACCCTAAAAACTAAATTTCGTTGCCAAATATTATCCCGGATGATCTCAGAATTGTCTCATATTATGTGCAAAATTTGACCTGATAGTCCACGATAATCACTTGAATGATATGGTCAAATTTGTACTGATTGTCCATGATGATATTGTGGATCATCCTGGATAATTAGAGGAAAAATTAGGATATTCATCTTGGATTATTTAAGAAAATTAAGTATGTCAGCAAACATCATCCGATACAATATACATATCATCCAGGATGATATTATTGAAAAATTTAATCATAATTAATCTCCTAATCACATGATCAATTTATGCTGATCTGTATTATTCTTCTAGGATGATCTAGATCGTCCGGGATTGATTAGAACAAAAATTGAATTTTAAAACCTTGCCTAAATTATCATTGGCGGCTATTTTCCAAGATCATAAAAGATTGTCCTAGACAATTCAAAATCATCTAGTAAGATTAGTTAAAACCTTGAAATTCTAGTTTTGATTAGATCTCACTCCCTTGAGTCTGTGCGTGTGCATGGTCACCAAGCAAGAAAACTTTATTATATGACTTGACTCAAGAAATTAAAATTACACCAATGAATATTACAGGCCCTTTACATCATAATCTTATTCAACCCAATCTTGAGCTCTGATTCTTTATTTAATGTTGCATGGTATTCCTGAAATATTAATATACACAAAAATAAATATAGAATGAAAAATACTATGAGATATAAAAATATTTGTTATCATCAAAAACCTAAAACTCGTGAGCTTGAGTCACAATAATCTTCCTCTTTTTTATGTTGGCAAATATTACAGGTGAAGTTACAAACTAAAAGTATTTTCTCCTAAACTCCCCCCACTAAGATAAAAAATTTAAAAATAAGGGAAAAATAAAATTTCTTTCTATTTTAATTTTTATTATTTTTTGAAAATAAAATAATTAAAATGAAATAAATAACTAGTTAAACATAAATTAAAATAGATACACAAAAATAATAGTACGTTCTCCCCCATTGACATTATCAAAAATAAGAGGAGCACATAAAACCAAAACAGAAAAAACTGACTAACAAAACATCAAATGATCCTTGATCGGGTGAAGACAATATTCATAAATTCATGAGTTTAAAATTTTAAATTTTCTTAAAATAAAAAAGTTACCTCTTGAATTTATTCAAAAACTTAGTAATGTATGTATTTAATTACAACGCATAACCCAAAAATGTTAGAAATTCAAAAATTGTTAATCCAAGCTCAAGTTCTTTTAGAGACTCAAAAACTTTTTAAGCCAATATCTAAATCAAGGAATAAATTAGAAAAGAAAATATTAATATTTTCAAAAATTCTTTCATAAAATATAACTAATAGAAGATTAATACAAAAATTGGTGAATTAAGAATCACAATTTTTATACTTAAGTATCAAAAACATCAATAGATATAAAAGAATTTTCTTTAGATTTAAGAAATACAAGAAAGGTAAGCTTACTTTTTATGGGCTCATTTTGTGCCACTTATTAGTTGTTTGGCGCATTTTGCATATCTTTTAATTTTTGATACACTTTATGTATCTTTCTAAATTTGGCATCATTGAACATATTTTAATTTTTGATATACTTTGTGAATCTTTCTAAATTTGGTGTCATTGGCCTTTTTTTTTCAACAAATATGCTTCGTTCCTATAATTTTTAAATACTAAAGCAATCCCATTCTATTGATAAAAAATAAACTACTTGAATAAGAAAATTATGAGGTGGATTCAATAACATGCAAAAAATTTCTATATGATAGACAAAATGTAGGAAGATAAAAAAGTTCAGTTTTAAAATCTAATCTATAATATGATAAAGATTTTGAATCAAAAGTAAAATAACATCTTTATGAAAAGAAATAAAGAGACAAAATCATGAGTTTTCTTCCTTCGATTGTTTTTAGAAAAGTCAACCACAACTTACATAAGAATTCAAGAAAAATAAGAGATAAAATTTTCATTTTTTTGAAAAAATAAGTTTTTTTTTAAAGATTTGATTTTCAAAAGTGTATACAAAATAAAAAAGATGATATGTGTGTGTTGAACAGAGAAAACTTCACAAACAGAAATATAAAAACTAATTAAAAATTTTAACATAACAAAAGAACTAAGAAGAAAAATAAACCGAAAGAAAACACAGAAAATAAATAAAAATACAAAAAACAAAAACATGCATTCGCAAATAAATAAACATAAAAATAAGGGTTTAAAGATAATGTTTCTTCTGGTCTGATGATTTAAAAGCTAAGTCTGCTTAGTATATTTTTTCTCATTATTTTCTCTTTTTAAGTTCATATCTATTTGCTTTAGTCATGGATGTTCTCACTAGACTTTTGCAAGATGATGTACCTTGATGTATGCTTTTTGATGATGATATTCTTCTTGTTGATAAGACTTGAGAGGGAGTTGAAGGTAAACTTGAATTATGGAGGTCAACCTTAGAGTCTAAAGGTTTTCATTTGAGTAGATCTAAAACGGAATGTATGGAGTATAATTTTAGTAGTAATAGACCTAGTGAGGGGATTGTGACTTTGGGTGATCAAGTCATTAATAAGAGTACACGTTTTAGATATCTTGGATCTATTGTTCAGAGTGATGGTGAAATAGATGGGGATATTATCAGCAGAATTCAAGTTGGATGGTTGAAGTGAAGGAATGCATCGGGCTTGTTATGTGATAGAAATGTACCCCTCAAACTTAAGGGAAAAATCTATAAGATGGTAGTGAGGCCTGCAATATTTTATAGTGCCGAATGTTGGCCATTAAAAGAGAAGCATAATGCTAAGTTAAGTGTGGCAGAGATGAGGATGCTCAGGTGGATGAGTGGCTTTACCCTTAGAGATAGGATACAAAATGAGCATATACGTGAAAAGGTTGGAGTAGCTCCAATAAGAGATAAGATTAGAGAGAGTCGCCTTAGATGGTTTGGTCACATAAAACGACGGCCTTCTGATGACCCGATTAGGAGAGTAGAGGTATTAGATTTGACTTATGTTAAGAAAGGTAGGGGTAGATCTAAAAAGACTTGGTTAGAAAATATTAGGAATGACCTTTCTTTATTAGATTTAAATGAGAATTTGACTTTTAATAGGACACAATGGAGAAAAAGGATTCATGTAGCCGATCCCACGTAGTGGGATAAAGGCTTGTTGTTGTTGTTGTCTCTTTTTACAATTTGCTTTGCTTAACCCTTTTCCTTTGTATGAAGAGTTTTCAAATTAGGGTATTGATTTTTCATATGTCTAGGTTTCTTACATCCAAAGCAAATAACATTAGAAAAAATCTTAATATTCTTACCATTTTTACCTTTATTCCACTTTTGTTGATGGTTATGCTTGTGCTTTAGTAGGATTTCCAATTTGCTTGTTAACTCATTACTTTCGTCATCTATTAAGACACTTTTCTCCATGTCTTTGTTTTTTAGCACTATTATTTCACTTGAATCCAAAAGTCTTTGACACAAACTTTGCTCGTAGGCATTGAGTGAGCCAATCAAATTATCAATAAAATAATCATTCAAATTTTTTAATTCACAAATAACAACGTCTTTGGCATCAAACTTATAAAGTAGACAACATAAAATTTTATTAATATTTTTAAAGTTTGAAAATTATTTACCTAAAGTATGTAATGATCTCACAATTTGAGTAAACCTAGTGTACATGTCTAAGATCGTCTCATAAGATTTCATGTAAAAAAGTTTATAATCATGCATTAAAATATTCAATCTAGATTGCTTAATTTCAGTAGTATATTCATATATAATGTGTAATTTATTCCAAATTTCCTTGCCAATAGTGCATGTGGATACTAACATACAATCTTCAAAATTCAAAGTACAAAAAAAAAAAAAAATTAGTATTCATTTGGGCATTGATTTATTATACCCTACACCATTGATTAAAAGGAATATAATTTTTTATTCCATTTATAACACATGACGGTACAGAATAATCAGTTAGAATCATATGACACATTCGATAATCAATTGATTGCAATAAAGTAGACATGATAATTTTCTAAAAATCAAATGTAATATTTTTAAATAAAGATGGTTTGGTGATTGAATAACCTTCCGTAATATTACGATTATAAAAATTATCCAGTAATCAAAATTCAAAAAGTTTTCAAACTTAATTTTACAAATCTCACTCTGATACCACTTGAAAGTTTGTTAGGGATGTTAAACCCTTATGAACTAGTCTCGAGACTAACCAAGAATTGGATATTTAAAATTTTATTTAATTAAAAGAAAAATCTTTTTATATCTTGTAGTGGAAATAAATTAAATCAATAATAAAAGATTAATCAAAGATTTCACCCAAGCAGTTAATCGCAATATAAATAATGTGCGAAAAATAATTTGAAAGAACACACCGGATTTATAGTGGTTCGGTCCAACCTGACCGATGTCCACTCCTCAGAGGTACCCTCCGAGTATTACACTAAACCTTTAGTGACTCTCCTTTAGCCCCCACAACTAGGTGGAGAAGCATTTACAAATCACTTCCACCTTCCCCGGTCTGATGAGTAGCTAGGTTCTTTGACACCAAAGAGATCTTCTTCTTCCCAAAAGTTCCCTCAAGATGAACCTTGAATTTGATTGTACTAAGGTGCAAACTTGTCGGAGCAATCATCTGAAACTCCCTCCACACTCCCTTGAAACCTGCTCCAAGGATTTCCTCCCTCTCTCAAACTCCACTCTTTCCTCTCTCTCTTTCAAGTTCTCTCTTCAAGTTTTTTATAAAAGAATGAAGCTTCAATGGATGTAAAAGACACTTACTAAGTGACTTGACAAAGCTTAAATAGAGGGTTTTGAAAAACCCTAAAAATTAATCATGGGGCAAAAATTGTCCAAGATGATCGTAGGATCGTCCCATACAATGTACTTAAAAATATGGCTTCAGAATACCCTAAAAATTGAATTCTGGTGCGAAATATCATCCAGGACGATCGTAGGATTATCCTGTACGATGTGCAAAATTTGATCTGATAGTCCAGAATGATCACCTAGACGATCACTTGGATGATATGATCAAAATTGTACTGATCGTCTTGGATGATTAGAAGAAAAATTATGGTATTTTGTCTTGGATGATTTAGGAAAATTAATTATGCCGGCAAACATCGTCCGGTATAATATACAGGTCGTCCAAGATGATATGATTGAAAAATTAATCGTAATTAATCCCTTAATCACATGATTAATTTAGACATGATTTGTATTGACCGTCCAGGATGATCTAAATTATCCGGGATGATTAGAACAAAAATTGAATCTTAAATCCTTACCTAAATTATCATTGGCGTCTATTTTCCAAGATGATAAAGGATTGTCCTGGACAATCCAAAATCATCCAGTACGATTAGTTCAAAACCTTAACTTCTAGTTTTGACTAGATCTCACTCTCCTGAGTGTGTGTGTGCATGGTCACCAAGCTAGCAAACTCCCTTACAGGACTTGACTCAAGAAATCAAAATTACACAATGAATATTACATACCCTTTACAGCATAATCTTATTCAACCCAATCTTGAGCTTTGATTCTTTGTTTGATGTTGCATGATATTATTGAAATGTTAGTATACACACAAACAAATATAGAATGAAAAATACTATGATATATAAAGATGCTTGTTATCATCAAAAACTTAAAACTTGTGAGCTCGAGTCATAACATTAAATTTTGAGTGAACTTATAATCACTTCATCATTATCTTCTCTTAAGTATAATGAAGCTCTCATTTTTCCTTTATAATGAATCAAGGACTACAAGCCTAAACTATCAAAGGATATTATGTTATATTACCTATTTGCTCCTCTATTTATATATTTTCTCTCTCTAATTGTTTCATGTATAATAAAACTTTCATAAGTGAATTAATCCAACTTGATGGATACCCCCTCCATCTCTTATCTTATTCTCATTGTGAACCATCCTTTTGCAGACACCAATCATTTTATAATATTCTTATATTTTAGCAATCTTATTAAGATATTGCCAAGTCAACTAAACAAGCATAATAAATAAATACCCTAAATATAGTGGAAGTTAATGCCACCTTATTCCTCTTCTTTGCCTCTTACTAACATCAGTAGTGAGAGCTCCTCATAGCAAGGAGAATGATAAGTATACACTTTATGCAACTATCCATAAAGATTGAAATCTTGTTGCAATTAGTGTTCTACCTGGATGCATGTTCCCTCTCCCATCATTGAAGTCAATTTTGCAATTGAAATGATGCCTCAAAATGCCTATTAAGGCCATTATGTCATTATCTCCTAAAAGTTTAGACACAATGCATTAGTTTTATTATGACCCTCTAACTATTAACCATCAAGGAAAAAACTCCATGGAAGTTCCCTCCAATTATCATCTGTTCATAAAATATGAATTAGATATTCCACTTTTCATTGAAGATTTTAGTGAAGATATCTCCACCAAAATTGAAAGACCAATCTTTCAACCACTAAAAGGTATAATTGACCAAATCAAATAATTTTGGAGCTTTAAAAATGTAATTGCCTCAATCTTAGTAACTAAATCCCTACATTATAGGGTCTATATGACTACTCTAAATTATGCAACATTAAGGTGACTCACTCACTTTTTAGCAAGTATGATATTTGCCTCTAATGAATTACGTCAACATTCCATCACTAAGTTTGCTACTTTGAAACGACCCATTAAGTTTTTTTGGGCATTACTCAATGTCTAATAAGAGTATTAAGAGTCCCTCAAGGATTAATTAGTAAAGTGATAATCTCAGAGCTAGTCATAATGAAATTGACATTAATTGGGTCTTAAAAATTCATCATCTAAGTATGAAATTTAAAATAATTCTCCAAAAATGAGGCTTAACATTGGAAAAGATATCAAAGTTGATTGGAATCAATGAATTGTTTGTCTACACTCTTACAGATGTGGACTATTCCTTCTATGACTATAGGTTATTAATAGTGATTATTTGATTATTAGAAGAGGAATGACCAACACTATAATGATCACTATGATCAAGAATGTAAACAAGTTTATGTGCTAACCTAAATCATTAACCAAATCATAATGAGATGATCCCCTTTTTTATGCACCTAGCCCAAAGAAACCAATTCTAAGAATTTGTATTCGACTAACATGACACCATAAAATTTATCTTCTTATGGTTAATCTAAATGGTATAATTTATCATTATTCTTTGGTTAGATTACTTTTATCTCTTTAAGTTAGAAGAATTTGTATCTCTCATATGCATCTCCTTCACTCTCCTACAATCTCAAGTCATTGATTCAATCTCCTGACTACTTCCCAAAAGCCCTATCTATTTTCCACAAGCCCTTTATTACTTTCACATTATAGCATCCCATGATTCAAATGCACCTAATAGTTCCTTCATCATAACTACCTTTTGGCCTCCTAATAAACCCACCTAACCAACTCCACATCATTTTAACCACTAGGAACACCCCAATAGAAGAGTATATTCTTGGCAAGAAAAACCACAAAAAAATTTTAGCAAAATTTTGTACTGGAAATTATGAAAGAAATTAGGCATAAAACTCCACAAGGTTTTTTTAATTCTCAAGTAATTTTAAATGTAATAATTTCATTAAAACCTTTAAAAAATCTAACCCAAGCCAGGGGCCTTCAGC
Source organism: Dendrobium catenatum (assembly GCF_001605985.2). Taxonomy (NCBI): domain Eukaryota; kingdom Viridiplantae; phylum Streptophyta; class Magnoliopsida; order Asparagales; family Orchidaceae; genus Dendrobium; species Dendrobium catenatum. The sequence continues at coordinate 1,081,206 of NW_021320138.1, read as the reverse complement.
TCACTAATGCTCCGAGGAGCTACAACCAAAATTAAAAGGAAAACCATTGAGCCAAAAGTCCCCTACTACACCAAAATACAAAAATGCCTAGAATATTATAGGGCAGCTAGGAGACCGCACCCAAAAAAGAAAGCTAAAAAATTTCACAATCAACACAAACTTTATGCAAAAAAAAAATGTTGACCAAACAACCAAAATCTTCAATCAACCCACCTGCACAAAATAAAAACTTCCTACAACATACATCAAAGGAGTAAAAGGATAATTTGAATAAATGAAAGGTATTATGATAGATGTCACCGCTACTTTAAAAGAAAAAATTGGTCAAAAGATAACTAGAATCCAACAGAACCGGGAATAACCAAACTGGACAGTAGAGAAATCGATCTCCAATAAACCACACATGCATAACATAAACTAGTAATCCATCTTAAAACAACCCAACAGAAGAGAGAAACCTAGAAGCAGAAGCCAATTGATGAATAGAAATAGAAACACAACCAGCATAACAATAACCCCAGAGCAGACCACAAAAAATCAACAGACAAAATAGCATAAAGCCCCATCTCCAGTAACCCACACCCACATAATAAAATACTAAAAGCCAGCTCAATACAGCTAAGAGGAGTAGGCCAATCCAGAATTATATGCCACCAGAATAAATGGAAAAATAACCACAACTAGCTCAACGACAACCTCATATTAACCCAACCAGAATACCCAGAGCCTAATTAGCCTGGACCATCACCGAAAAAAAGGAACTCAAAGATGAGGATCCAACCCGCAACGTAGACAATTACCACATAAAGCCAGCAACCAACACACCCAATATAGAAAAAGAAACCGAGACAAAGAAACGAATAACCAAAGACAACCTAACCAGGATAATAAAAGCCTCAAACATTATAGATATAAGGTAAATCAGATTTTTCGAAGTTAATAATACCCTTCATCATAGTAGGTAAATCCCTAATATTCAAGTCCTACACACAATCAAGTTAACAACCAAATTTTGCCAACCAGTCAGCACATGAATTAGCTTCCCGATAAATATGAGAAATGCAATAACTAAGAATAGTGAGGGGCTATTTAATTTTCCTAATAAGATAAACATTTTGAGGATTACAATGCACCACATTTTCAATGATCTGAATTAAAAGCATAGCAGACACCTCAATCCACCTAGACTCAAAACCTAATCTAATACAAATATGAAGCCCATAGGATAAAGCCATCAACTCGGCAGTAATAAAATTACATAAATTTAAAGGACCAACAAAAGCAGGAAACACACAACCCAATGATTATGAATAATGCTGCCCATACCCGTACAATAGGGCCCAACGAACCCATCAAAGTCAAGTTTAACATACAAAGGGGAAGGTTTAATCCACCTAATAATCTTATCAATATAATCAGACGTCACACAATCAGTGGAAATACCCAAATCTAAAGCCATGTTAATGCAATTGTAGAAATTCTTAATGGTAATAAGATTGACAGAGTTAAGTTGCAAAATTTTGTTTCTAACATATGAAATATTTTTAATAGCATCCATCTTAATGTCATTATACTTGGAATCATTTCTAGCTCTCCAAAGATACCACAAAATAAGGATGTGCAATAAATTGTAGATGTGACCTTTAGAGGTAGTCATCCAACACTTTAACATATACAAAACATCATTATTGATATTAAAATTACCATTATTAGCTAGAACAAAAAAATAACTCCAAAATTTATGAGCAATATCCCCATTCACAAAAAACATGATTGACATTTTCCACATTAGAACAACATTAATATTTGGAAGGAAAATCAAAACCTTTTTTCGAAAGCAATTCATCAACAGGAATAAATCCTTTAAGACACCTCCACACGAGAATGGAGTAAGATAAATGAATATTGTTATGCCAGATAGCAGACGAAATGTGGGAAATTTCATAATTAAGTATAATAGTATTCCAAACATTCTTCAATTGAAATTTACCAGAGGAAGACAAATTGAACAAAATTTTATCCTTGTACTATAATTATAAATGAATAGTCAATATATTATTAATTAAAACAGTAAGAATGACCTCCAAAAGTTTGTTTACATTCCAAGTGCCATTAATAATAAAGCTATTAACCTTAATATTATCAAGAGTATGCCTATATAGAAATCTATCTATAGAGCAAGGCCCCAACCAATTGTCTTGCCACAAAAAAATATCACCTTTACCCAAACCCCATTGAATAAATTGCTCTGCCTACAATTTAATGTGCAAAGCATTTTCCAAACCATAGAATTAGAACTTTTATAACTACATAATAAGGGATGAATATCTATGCAATATTTAACATTCATAAATTGAGCCTATAAACTGATGTTAGATCTAAAAGAAAACCAAAATTTATGAGAAAAATCCTGAATTGTATCCAAAATATTCTTGCAACCTAATCCCCCTTCGTTAATCACCCCACAATCATTCTTCCAAGAAGCCCAATGAATACAATAAGGATTATTTTTTTAGCCCAAAAAAACTTATTAAGCATTCTCTAGTCTAAGGCAAATAGACATAGTAGGATGCAAAGTATGAAAAAGTAAAATGGGAATAGAATTCAAAATACTTTTAGTTAGCACAAGCCTCCAACCAAAAGAATGAAAGTTAGAAGACTAATTAGAAAATTTCCTTTGAAAAATAGTGAACATATCCTCAAAAAGGTGATTTTTTTCTACCTTTAAAAATAGGGGCACCCAAATACTTAATGGGCGGGGACTTGGAATGAAAGCCACAAATGTTTTAGATAGCATTAGTTCTTCCATGATTAATATTATTAGCGACAATAAAACTACTTTTATCTTTATCAATGGCCAAACCACTCATATCTTGAAACTGGGAAAGAAATTTGATTAAAACTTTAATGTTATTAATAAAGCCATTAAAAAAGATAATAAAATCATCAGCAAAACTAAGATGAGTAATCGGGATACCCTGCATAGTATGAAAAGGATGCTTCAGATGTCTTAAATATAACTCCTCCAACCTCCTGGAAAGATACTCCATAACAATTATTAAAAGAGTACGAGAAATGGTGTGACCTTGTCTTAAACCTTGAGAGGATTTAAAAAAACCATGATTTCTCCTATTAATGATCACATAATAGTAACTATTCTCAATACTATTCTTAATAAGCAGAATGAAAGAGGCATTAAACCCAAATAAAAAATAAACATTGTACAAGAAATTCCAATTAAAGTTATCATAAGCTTTAGTAATATCAATTTCCAATATGATATTGCCCCCTTTCACTTTAGCATTAATATCATCTTCTCTTGGGTAAGAAGAACATTATCAAAATGCTCATCCCCTTCACAAAATCAGTCTGATTATAAGAAATGATTCTAGGTAGAATAATAACCAATCTATTAAAAATGATTTTAGAATTATGTTTGTTAAGAAAAGAATAAAGGCTAATCAGTCTAAAGTCATTCCAATTATTGACATCATCCTTTTTAGGAATAAGAACAATATTAATAGAGGAAAAACATTTAGGATAAGGGTTGCTAGCAAAGAAATCTTTCACCACCTACGTCACATCCAATTTAATAATTTTCCAAGTTTTATGAAAAAAATTTGGTAGTTAACCCATTAGGACCAGCCACAGAATCCCCATTCATGTCTTTAATAACATGCCAAATCTCCATCTCAGAAGGACATTGAGTGAGTAAATGGTTATCATTATTAGTAATAATGTGAGGGATAACATAAGAATTAACAATAGGAATAGAGCTACCCTTATTATTAAAAATATTTTGTAAGTGATCGACCCCCGAGTTAAAAATTAAATCATCATATTTATAAAGACTGCCATCACTATTAATAATTTTATGAATATGAGTCTTAACTCTTTTCTTATTAGCCATAGCATGGAAAAAATTGGTGTTCCTATCACCCTCCAATATAATCTTAGCATTAAACTTTTGCCTCCAAAAAAATTCCTCTTGATACTATAGCTGAAAGAGAGAAACCTTAACATTGTTAAGGCTATTGAGATTTTCAATAATAGGATTCTCCAAATAAACTTTATCCAACTCAATCACCTTATTCTCCACTTCCTCTATTTTAACCTACTCGAAATAGACCATATTCTCGAAATGCCAGTAATATTATTATCAAGGTAAATAGGAGCATGCAATTTGGTATGAACCAAATTCATAAAATCATTATGTAAAAGCCACATGTTTTGAAATCTAAAAGTAGAGGGACCAAATGATTTATTTGAATTGATGGTCAAAAGTAAAGGCGCGTGATCGTAATGAGTTATACTTAAATGTTCCACATTAGTCATAGAAAAATTGACAATCCAATCATTATTGAAATGGATCATATCAAGTCTTTGCCACATTGTAGCTCTATTCCAAGTAAAAGTACTCCTAGAAAACCAAATATCATGCAAATTACAATCATTAATGATAGAATTAAAGTCTTACATAGCATTAGGATTAGGAGAGTTACCCCCCACTCTCTCATAAGCATTAATATAATATTAAAATCACCACCAACACACCAAGAACCATTAACGTTAATGGAAAAATCAACTAATTAGTCCTAAAGGGGAATGGGACTCAACCTAAAATAAGCTGTGCAAACAAAAGAAACATTACACTTGATATTATAAAAAAAGTAATTTGAGAATTAACAACTTGGGGTAAATATGAAATAATATTCATATTAATGGCATTGTTCCACATAATCCAGATTTTATTAGAGCAATTAGTAATACATTGATAAAACCAAATGAGAGGCAGTAAAAGCATGCTTATCATTCAAAATAAAAGGCTCAATCAAAAACAATAACTGAATATAATGCACTCTACATAAATTTCTAACTCTAACTTTAGAGTCCACCACCCCAATACCCATCACATTTCATATAAGAGCAATAACCATTACAATATTTTGAAATGTTTTAGCACTGGTAGAACGAGGCATAGAAGGCAAGGAAATTTTAACATGTTTACCTTTCTTTTTACCAACCTTAGAGAAGCCTTCATCATCAATAGTTTAGAAGCACTCTAATCATGATTGGAAGAAATAGAATCCACATTATCCACAATACTGTTATGATTCATATATTTAGGATCCAATCTAGATATAGGAATAAATTCACCTTCTTCATAGCCCCATTAAACACGTCGTCAGCACCCAATCTTTTTTAACTTCTCTATTGGAAATAGGAAGTGATTGAAATAAAGGTTACTCAAGATTATCATTGTCATGGAGCATAGAGTCAATCGAAAAAAAAAATATTATGACCATTTTCAATCTCATTGTTAGAAACACCCGCATTAATAGCATTCTTCTTGGCTAAAAGAACTACTATATTTTTCGGAAGATCCGCATTTAAATTAACATCAATTTTTAGCTTGTCTTTAGGGGGAGGAGGTTCCACCTAATCCAATGGATCAAATCTTTATCATTCATGATAGACACATATTCTCTCATAGTAAAGCCAGCCTTCCCAATAAGCGGGTTAGAAGTATTTTTTTATATTCGGATGCAACTTAAAGCAGTCAGTTGATGCATGCCATGCACCTTACAGTGAGAAAAAAAAATTTTGGGACTTTTCCAAATTCAACTTTTTAAAAATAACCAAAGACTTTTGAGCCCACTCAAATTTCCTTGGCATTCTTTTTTGTAATATCAACCTCAACTAGAACCCTAGCCACAGACAGCCGTGTCCTAGATGCAGTCGCTTGAACTGTCTGAAGTGGCCTCCCAAAGATGGAACCAAGAGTGTGCAAAACATTCATATTGAAAAAATGTAAAAGCATATTAGGAAATAAAATTTAAATTGACACAATAGGCGATTCCTATTTAATATCGAGAAAGGAGTCCATTTCAGAATACACATTTGATAATTATGGATGAAGTAAGATCTTTTAGCAAACACCCTACTATATTCTAAATCGTTGGAAAGTTGTATGGAAACATGTCGAGAATCGAGTAAACCCACAAAGTAAAAACTCGATAAATCGAGACTACCAAAAAAGAGGCAAATAGATTCAAGATTTGGCCTACGATTACGAAATTTACCTACTAAAGTAAATTGAAAGGGAGAAACAAGTTTAAGAACTTCTTCATCAGACAAAAGCAATGCCGACACACCATTAAAAACCATTTGGGTTAATGTTGGAAGAATGTCTTATGCCGAAGAGTTGCCAGAAAAAACCTTTTTATAAGATTGAGAGCGAGAGGGAGATTTTTGACCATCAGCACCCAGGTTAAAGAAGCATTTGTTCTTACCCAGCATCGGATCAGATGCATTCCCCCACAGAGTGGAAGACGAGGCACCCGCGATAAGAAATCTTGCCCAAAAAGGGTAAAATACTAGTAAAGGCACCCAAAACTCATTCTCAAAAGTGCACTTAGCAAGAGCAAGCGAGAATAAAGAGCGCAAAAGCAAAAAAATTAGGGGAGAAAGAAAGCCCTAATCTCCCGAAACGACGCATTAGGGCGAACAAACACTTCAAGTTGTCATCTATGCATGATATATATATAGTGCCCATAAGAATAATATAAATATTGTTATTTTCTAAATTAAAAAAATTATCTAAAGATAAATAATATAAATATTATAAAATTGCACTAGTTATTAAGGTTGATTATTATTGATGGAATTAGATTCCTGGAAAACTTTTTATTCATAGCATAGGATCTTGTACTTATTATCTCATTGTTTATTAATGTTATTTATTTAATATTATTGCTGCAAAAATATGTCATATTATGTGAATTTTAAAGTAGTCATATCTTATCAACTATATTTGTATTAGATAGAATATATTTCTAGAAATAATTTTTTTATTTGAGTATTAATGTATGGCTTCTATAAGCTCAGTTATATAATAGATGCTTTTGCAAGTGGAGTTGAACATTGTGTGTAGTTTCTTATTTTTGGTTTGTTTTTAAAAAATTAAGTTCTTCAATTTTATATTATTTTTTCTTCATAATGTATTGGCTGAGTTTACAAAATCCTTAAGACATACCCACAAAATAATTATTGGATATTGCAAGCACACGAATGCAGGCTTATATGGCAAAGTTCATTAATAATATGCTAGAACTAAAGGCAAAGGAAACTAAAATTTTTATGTATTGCATGCATGTCTAGATAAATGATAGGGATTTCTTTCCTTTGGCATTTATATGCTGAAGCTATAAGGATAGACGCCAATAAGATGGGAATTTCCTAAATGTTTCTTGTTGGAAATATGTAGAAGATAAATTCTTAGAAGGAGATCATCATTTAGATGGCCTTCATTTTTCTAGATGTGATCAATATCATGAGGTATGAAACCAAAAAGCATATGGTAGTTTGGTTACTGTTTGAAGGCCACCACTTAATCTTAAGCATGTTAAAATTTTAGAAATGTTTAAAGTTGAATAGATTTTGCATTGCTGGGTAATGAGGTGCCCTAGTACCAATGCTCTTAAGAATTTTAGAAATTGAAGTAGCATGGTTATGAAGTTGTCACTGTGTTGGTGTAGTGATGTCTTACATGCAGTGCTATGATGCCAAATCACACGAATGCCATGATGTCGGTCACTAAAATATTTTTTTAGAAAGAATATACTTCCCTAAATCTAGCACCTTATCCTCATTGGTTGGATTATCTAGACTCTACCCGCGAGCAGGTAAATGTCTTAAAGCAAGGAGAGAGATGATGCATTAATATGCATGTGAACCTGGACGATTCTGCTTATTCCCTAGATTGTTAGATTTCTATATTATTTAATTCCTAAAATATTAAATTTTAATTATGAGTAGAAAAAGTTTTTAATCCTTAAAGACCCTAACAAAATCAGGTGCATATATATGAAAGAATGAAACCTATTAAAAGCAGGCAATTTTTACTGCATAAATAGAGTAAACAAATTAATATAAATAAAACCACCAGAGTTAAAAAAATCCATGTCATTTTCCATTTAAGAATGACCCAAGGTCTGTAGAAATGTAATGGTGGACACGCTCCACTGACAACAATTTAGATTTTAATTCTACTGAATGACACCAGTCTTAAAATTAAGGCATTTCATCTTCATCTTTAAGTCTTCGTCCGGATCACTTTTCTTTGGTCTTTGTAGGGTTCTTTCTTAAGAAGGTCATTCAAATGATAAAGAAATTTTCCATGAATAGCCTTTCTTTTTCCCTTTAGATCCCTGATATTTAAAATGCCTTATCTTTAGAGACTTTTATAACTCAATATATTATATACAAATTACAACCATATCATGAAAAAGAATATCTAGACTCTCCTACATAGTTATCCTAAGTAGTTAATATAAAACATCCTAAGCAATTATATATGTACTTAATAATACTCATGCCAGCCATACTTGACCATGATTTTATTTATTTGGGGGCTAAGCAGCTGAAGTATTTGTCGTAAGCATTTACATATAATTTATTTATGATTTTAGTCGCCTTTATTAGTGTTATATGAGCATGACCACCTACAAAAAAATATCATGAGTATCAAGATCGTCTCTAACCTATGGGTAATCTATCACATAATATATCATAAAGAAAGTATAATAATAAAAGAAATATCACAACAGAAATAACCAGCAGACGTGCTATATGTAAGAGCATCATATCATAGAAATAGAAAAGGAAAACACTAGCCTAACCTAGAGATAGAAGTGGTGCCCAAGAAAGCAATTCTATGTAAGTGTAATAGACTGTGTGATTTTGGATATGTCCTATATCTGGTGATTAGTTCAAGTTATTTGTGATCTGATTTATTCAGGACTGAAAGGGAATTTTGATTAAAGATCAAATATTAATATCTTGGGTTCTATTTTAGTTGATTTAATTGGTTGGTCAATGTTAATGCTTAAGATAATATTATATGAAGTTTAAGTTAAATTAACGGATTTTAGAAGGTCCGAGGTCATCATATCTAAAAGTTAACTTCTAGAAACAGACTAGATTTTGGGGCTTTAGCATTTTAATTAAATATTGGACCTTACAAGGAGTAATTAAATTTTGAGTTTTCTAGATTTAGAATCTTTTATGCAAAGTTATGAATTTTAGAAGTTTTGAGCCCTAGTCAATGAACTATTGTTGACCAAAGAGTTAACTTTTTAATTTTTGTTGAATTTTAGAAAGATAGTACTTTTAATAAATGATAAATTTCAATCAGAGTTGAATTTCTTTTAGTTTACCCAATTTGGATTTTTTTGGAATTAGTTATGAATTTTTAAAGTTAGGATAATTAAGGAATTATTAAAATTATTTAATTAAGGAACTTAGGGTTTTTTATCCAAATCAGCTTCAAACTTCTTCGAATCACCCCCAAAAGTCAGAAATGACTTAAAGAGATGTTTCCATATTTTTGGAGAAAATTTGAAATTTTAAATTATTTACTTTAATTAAAATAGTGATTTTAGTCAAAATTAAATTAGTGTTCGAATTAAAGTCCAATCAAAGATGATTTATTTTTTTGGGATTAAGCATTAAATTTTGAAGAGTTTGATGTATTATGAGTAATTTGTTGAATTAATTTTAATTTATTAGAATTTTTTGATGTTATTGGGGATTAATTATGGGGTTAAATTAGAGTTTTTTAATTAAGGGGTTTAAAGAGTTTTTAAAATTTCTAAAAAATTCCACAGGGTTTAGAGTGTTACTAAGTTCAAATGTTTAATGTTTTGTGTCAATCGGAGGTATGTCCTAGCTCCTTGAATTTCTCTAAGTTTGTTAGACAGGTCCCAAATTATTATCCTTAGGGTGTCGCTACGTTAAGTAGATTTACATCAAGTATTAAATACTAACCCTTGGGGTAGCATAAAGGAAGAATACAAAAAAATATAGCATAACATGTCCTTAGATCTAGGAGGGCCTGAACTAAGTGCTAGTGCATCCTACATATACGAAAGAAACTAAACAATAATTAAGCGAGGTTAGCGATGTGATTAGTGAATGATTGAAGCCTAATAATTCACTAATCCTCCCCCCATGAATGTTTATTTTTTTTTTTTTTTGGGAAATTAGGGGCATAGCCCATTTTATTAAAAACAGATAAAAAGTTCAACAATAAGGTACAAACAAAAGCAGGAAATAAAAAAAGAAAATTACAACAACAACCAATCATTCTATAACTAATATAGAATGAATAAAACCAAACTTATAGAAAACCAACATAAAAGAAATAAAGGAAATAAAGAACATTAGAGAAGAGAACATCAGACATCAGACTTTCACAGCCAATCTGAAAGAAGGTAAAACAGATCCAAGCATGCCGTAGAAAAACCCGAAGGTAGAGACAGGATCAAAGGATAAATCATCAACAAAATTCAACTATCCCCTTTGTTCCAGAATCCTCGAACTCCTGCGATCCATCTTTCACCATATGCAACGTCCAGCCCATATCAGTTCCTTCCCAGCAGGTTGTCCAAAAAAGGTCCAGGATATGCAAAAAAGGATTAAACAGTATTCAGTAAATAAAAACCAGACAAAAGAGCCTTTAAATCTGGGATGAACTAAGAATATATATTTTGGCTGCAATCATTGAAGGGTCCTACCCACTTTGGTTGCCCATAGGCCATCCAAAAAGTGGATAGCAGGTGATCATCAATGTACACAGCCAAGTAACCTGTATTTCGAGCTTAAGGAAGCCACAGGGACATTTAAACAGGTCTTGATCATTGATACAGAAGAGACAGTCATAAAAAAATTCGACATCAAATTTCCCTAAGCAACTCAAACAGAAAAACAGCGCCACCCTTTAATAGTCATAGATACAAGTAGCATCAGTAAACCAGATTCAACGCTTCTTTTATCTCAATGCCATTCTTCCAACCCAGAAGTTTGATAATAACAGCTTTCGAGATCTTCTTGGTCAGAGAATTAGAACATAAAGCAATAGACTTAAACTTTCTATTGTTCCTTTCAATCCATATGAAGTAGATAGCAGCATTTAAAATGAGGAGGATGCCATTTTTAATGCTCTTGGTCTTATCTAAATTATCAATATGTTGAAAGGCTAAAAAAATCGTTGGTCTGAAATAAAAAGTTTGAAATGAAGGTATGAGATTTTGGAGCACTTTAAAAGAGTAATCACATTCGAACATAATATGTGAAGTGGTCTCCAAACTATTGTGACAAAGAGAACATGTTTTATCTAAAAAGTGAATGTTTCTCGAAGCTAACACATCACATGTTTTTAACCCTCCTTTAAGAGCCATCCACGAGTAAACAGAAAATCTCAAAGCATGCTTCTTATGCCAAACCATATGATGCCAATCAACTTGTTCCTCATTAGAAAAATAATATAAATAGAAGTCCCTAAATTTGGCATTCCCATTTTGAAAATGATCAAAAACACAAAGGGGTTTGCATTTTAATAGAAAATGCAAAGTGAAATCGCGTTTTAATAGAAAATGTGAACAATGATCACATTTTCGATTAAAAAGTTATTTATATTGTGTTTTTCTATTTTTTTTACTGTACCTAATGATTATCTTTTGATTCTTTTAAAAATATGTTTTATTTTTAAGATATTTTATAAATAATTTTATTTAAATATTACAAATTATAATATTTAAATAAAACTATTTATAAAATATCTTAAGAATGTAGCAGGTTTGTCAATGAATCAAATATAATAGTTAGAAACAATAAAAAACACAGAAAATGCTATATTAAATCACGTTTTAATAAAATAAACGTGATCACTGTTCACACTTTTTTTATGCATATTCTTTTAAAATTTAATTTAATTTGTGATCCTTCTTCTAAATGGTACGTTAAATATGTTCTTTTTGAAAATTTGACCTTCCTTATTTTGAAAGATCATGCTTTTCTAAAAGGAGAAATTAGCTTTTAAATTAAAAAATCCTATCAACTCTAATTAAATCAAATCAGATCACATCTACATCAGAGCCTCATTAAGGCGACCCCCCTGGCTTCTTTCCAAGAACATAATAAAGTGATATTTTATTTTTCTCTTGATTTGAGATTTACTATAGATGTTTTTTTTTTGGGGGAAATTAGGGGCATAGCCCATTTTATTAAAAACAGATAAAAAGTTCAACAATAAGGTCCAAACAAAAGCAGGAAATAAAAAAAAGAAAATTACAACAACAACCAATCATTCTATAACTAATATAGAATGAATAAAACCGAACCTATAGAAAACCAACATAAAAGAAATAAAGGAAATAAAGAACATTAGAGAAGAGAACATCAGACTTTCACAGCCAATCAGAAAGAAGGTAAAACAGATCCAAGCATGCCGTCGAAAAACCCGAAGGTAGAGACAGGATCAAAGGATTGATCATCAACAAAATTCAACTATCCCCTTTGTTCCAGAATCCTCAAACTCCTGCGATCCATCTTTCAGCATATGCAACGTCCAGCCCATATTAGTTCCTTCCCAGCAGGTGTTGTCCAAAAAAGGTCTAGGATATGCAAAAAAAGATTAAACAGTATTCAGTAAATAAAAACCAGACAAAAGAGCCTTTAAATCTGGGATGAACTAAGAATATTTATTTTGGCTGCAATCATCGAAGGGTCCTACCCACTTTGGTTGCCCATAGGCCATTCAAAAAGTGGATAGCAGGTGATCATCAATGTACACAGCCAAGAAACCTGTATTTCGAGCTTAAGGAAGCCACAGGGACATTCAAACAGGTCTTGATCATCGACACAGAAGAGACAGTAATCAAAAAATTCGACATCAAATTCCCCAAAGCAACTTAAACAGAAAAACAGCGCCACCCTTCAATAGTCATAGATACAAGTAGCATCAGTAAACCAGATTCAACACTTCTTTTATCTCAATGCCATTCTTCCAACCCAGAAGTTTGATAATAACAGCTTTCGAGATCTTCTTGGTCAGAGAATTAGAACATAAAGCAATAGACTTAAACTTTCTATTGTTCCTTTCAATCCATATGAAGTAGATAGCAGCATTTAAAATGAGGAGGATGCCATTTTTAATGCTCTTGGGCTTATCCAAATTATCAATATGTTGAAAGGCTAAAAAAATCGTTGGTCTGAAATAAAAAGTTTGAAATGAAGGTATGAGATTTTGGAGCACTTTAAAAGAGTAATCACATTCGAACATAATATGTGAAGTGGTCTCCAAACTATTGTGACAAAGAGAACATGTTTTATCTAAAAAGTGAATGTTTCTCGAAGCTAACACATCACATGTTTTTAACCCTCCTTTAAGAGCCATCCAAGAGTAAACAGAAAATCTCCAAGCATGCTTCTTATGCCAAACCATATGATGCCAATCAACTTGTTCCTCATTAGAAAAATAATATAAATAGAAGTCCCTAAATTTGGCATTCCCATTGCTGTCCCAACTAATATGATACTTATTATCAGGAACAATTGGAATATTCAGAATAAAATCCCTTATGGAAGGGTTCTCAAAGACCGGGATGTTCCAAGCATCTTGCTGAATCCAATTAGCTAACTGTGAATTCTTCGCAATGTTAGAGGGAAAATTATGAAATTTATCAAGGATTGTTTCCCCTAAACACCAATGATCCCATAAAATAGAAATTGGGCTGTTATTACCAATGGAAAAAATGAATTTCTCCCTTGCAATTTCAGCCGTATTACAAATATTTTTCCAGAAAGCAGTTGCAGTGTTCGTGGCAGGTTTCCAAGGACTGCTATATCTAGCAAGACACCACTTAACAAGAGGAGAATTAGTGTTATAGCATCTCATAATAATACCGCAATTAAAAGCAAAATTTAAAGCTTGTAAAGAAGCAATACCAAGTCCACCATACGAATACGGTTTACACGTATTATTCCAAGAAATCAAATGTAGTTTCCTGCCATCAGTCTCCCCATGATAAAGAAAATTAGAGCATGACTTACTAATATGTTTGTAAATAACTTTAGGCAAAGTCATGCTCCTAATCCAATAAGCCACAGTGTTAGTGATAGTGTATTTAATATATTGCATTATCCCAGCAAAGGAAAGCATCTTCGCCTTCCAACCGGCCAGTAAAGAGATGATTTTCTCTATCAAAGGGGCAAAGTCAGACACCTTAGTCCGACCCAAAGTAATAGGAATACCCAAGTAATTAAACCTATCAGAAACATTTTGAATTTGAAGCATATTAGAAATGTCATTAGGACAAGAAACACTAGGGGAAATAATGAGAGAACTCTTATGCAGGTTCATATGAAGTCCCGTGAGCATAGAGAACAAATTAATGACCCTCTTAAGCTTCTCACAATTGTTAGAATCTGCCTTTCCAAAAACCAATAAATCATCAGCATAAGCAAGGTGAGTTAGCTGAAAATTATTCAGATTAAAGCCTTCAAAACCACTGGACTCAGAATTATACTCAAGGAGACAAGATAGAGCATCCATAATTATACAAAACAGAAATGGACTTAGTGGACAACCCTGTCTGAGTCCCGTGGAAGATGAAAAAAAAACATCCAAAGATCTGTCCAGACAAATAGAAAAATGAATATCATTAATACATGCTTTTACCCAGTTGATGAAAATACTAGGAAAACCCTTATCAGCCATACGAGCAAAAAGAAAGTTCCTTGAAACAGTATCAAAGGCTTTCTTGATATCATATTTAGCACAAAAGAGATTCATCTTATTCTTCTTTTTGAAAAGATTTATAATTTCCCTAGCCAGGATCGGATTATCAATAGCAATCCTATCAGATATAAAAGCAAATTGATTTTTCTCAATGATACCAGGCATAATAATTTTCATACGGCATGCTAAAATATTAGCAATAATTTTGTGAAAAACGTTGCATAAACATATAGGCCGGAAGTCATGAATATTTTCAACATGAGATTTCTTAGGAACAAGAGCTATAACAGTAGCTTTGGCACAATTAGGCAAATAGCACTTAATAAAAAAAGATTTGATAGCCTTACAAACAAGAGGACCAGTGATACTCCACGTTTTTTGATAGAAATCAAAATTAAAACCATCAGGTCCAGGTGTCGATTTGGAGCAGCCAGATAAATTTCTTCATTGGTAACGGGTCTAACTAATGAAGGAATGGCATTTTCAGGTACCACTTTCCCTCTAGGAATAAGCCTTGTATCATTTAATACCGGAGGGGCAGAATTATACAGTTTTTTGAAATGTTGAATGATACTAAAATGATTGCCATTATCATTTTCATCATGATGATTCATAGCAGCATTTAGTGAGCTACCATTAAAAGCCTTCCTTTTCTTGATTTTGGAGTATAGAAACTTCAAGTCTTCTTCTCCATGCTTTAACCATTTAATCTTAGATCTTTGAATGGTTCAAGAAGCATGCAAAGAATTATAAAAGTTAATATTAACATTAATTCTTTTGAGATCACCACACAAATCCTTGTTGAGAGGATCATTATCAATCAATTTCTGACATATATCTTGAGTGACAGCTAAGGAAGCACATTTAGTAGCAATGTGATTGGAAGAATTCCAGTTTCTAGTTTTAATCTCCCTTTTAAGAAGTTTCAGCTTCTTATAGAGGCTTAAAATAGGATTCCCTTGATCCGGAGATTGAAAAATATTTAATAGAATGCTCCAAAATTCCGAAATATGGCTCCAATAATTTTTATACATAAACCTCTTAGGGGTATTCTTAGTAGGGAGATCTCTGAGAATGAGAGGAGTATGATCGGATACAAGGCTACTCAACACATTATAGTGAGAGTTAGGGAATTGATTAATCCAAGTTTCATTCACTAAAACCCGGTCCAACTTAAGATGAATGGCATTATCTTGTCTTTAATTGAACCAGGTATGAAAGTTACCAGTTGAAGGGAGATCAATCAAATTATTATCAAAAATAAAAGAATTAAACACATTATAGTGAGAGTTAGGGAATTGATTAATCCAAGTTTCATTCACTAAAACCCGGTCCAACTTAAGATGAATGGCATTATCTTGTCTTTAATTGAACCAGGTATGAAAGTTACCAGTTGAAGGGAGATCAATCAAATTATTATCAAAAATAAAAGAATTAAAAAGGAAAAAGCCTATCCATAGTGATAATATTCCCACCTTTTTTTTCAGATTGAATTCTACAGGTATTGAAATCACCAATCACAGCCCAAGGCAAAGCACCTTGCGGATTGACTTACCCCAATTCATCCCATAATTTATTTCTTTCTTCAAAAGAATTGGAAGCGTAAACAGCAGATAACAACATGATAGTTTGAGACCCCACCAGTAAATGACCCGAAATCATTTGAGGAGAAGAATAAATAGGATTAAAAGATACTTTCCCTGAATTCCATTTTATCCAAATACGTCCAGGAGTAGCAAGATTAAAGTTATTGAAGCTAAGTTCATTGTCAAAAACCTTGTGAGTGGAGCATAACCAAGGGTCCAGAAGATTAGAAGAGAGGATACGATTTTCCAGAATACAAATTAAGTCAAGCTTGTGCTCATTGACCAAATTCCTGCAACAAAAAACTTTGTCCTGGTTATTGAAACCCCTAATATTCCAAGCAGCCAATGAGGGACAATTCATAAGAAACTAGGATTTTTGGTTAGGGCCTTTACGGTTGCCCTTTCCCCTAGTATTTCTGTACGAAGAAGGTTCAGAAGAGTTCATCATTTTGGTATTAGAATTACCAAAATTTTCTTTCTTGTTCTTAGCATAGTACCCTTTGGAATCTTCCATTCCCTCATTCTGCAATGATGAAGTGGAATCATCTTCATTATCATCTTGAAGCACACTAAACTTGTTAGCAGACGAAACTCTAAACTCCTTTTGACCATTCAATTGAAACAAGGGAACAGAGATAGAAGAACTTAAAGAGGTAGGAGAATTGAGATTAGGGATGTTAGAGCTTGCCCCTGCTAAAATATTAGTCGGGACATAATTGTTTTTTTAATAGATGTTTATTTTTTTTTTAATAGATGCATATAGCATTAGAAATAAAAACTATTAAAAATTAGAAAGCAAAAAAGAAAAGTAAGCCCTTCAAAACTTTCATAATGGATATGAGATCTACTAAGCCCCATAAATGTTTTTCACATGCATAGCCTATGTTTGAAATTTCATTAAGTTCTCTCAAAGATATATATATATATATATATATA
>NW_021320138.1:1006049-1062049 GCF_001605985.2 Dendrobium catenatum | reverse complement strand
TTAAAAATATTAATATTTAATCGAGCCGGCTCGCGAGCTCACGAGCCAAGCCGGCTCGAGCTTGAGCTCGAGCTCGTTTACTAAACGAGCTCGAACTCGAGCTCGAGCTCGACTTGTGAGCTCGATAAGCTCGGCTCGCGAGCCGGCTCGGCTCACTTACACCCCTACCCTTGAGTAACTTAGTGAACCCTTCACGCTCCAATAAGAAGAAATCTCTCTCAAACACTCTCTCCTTCAATTGCTGTTTATTGTTCACGAAGACCAGTAGTAAAAAAGATTAAATGACAGTCTTAAGTTACCCTTTTATAGAAAAGACACAAAAATCATCTAGAAATACAAAAAATTTCAAGTTTGAACGTCCACGATCGTCCCGTACTATCGTATTTCATACGTACAAACAGCATAAAAACTATTGCGTATGAACTCAATGTAAATTGGTACTAACTGCCTTCAAACCCAATCATCGTCCCGTACGAACATAGTTTGTCTGGTACGAACAGTTATTTTCAAAGTTAGTTGGTATGAACAGGTAGGACGAATTACAAGTTTACAAAATAGGGCACATCGTCCTGGGACGAATGGAAATGATCATCTGGATGAACATCACATTTGGTGAATCCAGAGCACATCATCCTAGGATGAACTAAACATTTCGTCTGGACGAACAGTGTATTTGCCAAATCCAGAGCAGATCATCCTGGGATGAACTTAACATTTCATTTGGACGAATAGTGTATTTGCCAAATCAAGAGCAGATCATCCTGAGACGAACTTAACATTTTGTCTGAACGAACAGTGTATTTTTCCAAATCCAGAGCAGATCATCCTGGGACGAACTTAACATTTCATCTAGACGAACAGTGTATTTGGCAAATCCATAGTAGATCGTCCGGGATGAACTAAACATTTCATCTTTATTTGAAGTCTTCAACAATCTAGAGCATGATTTCTCTGAAATTTTAGTACACACAAGAGCAAAAATAATTCTTCCAAAATGTGTTAGGAGAAAATAACAATCAAAACAATAATATTTAGGATGATAAAAAACATACAAGTTGCAAGAATGTAAAATATTCAAAGCTAAGTAGCAACTCTCTCAATAATCTCTCCTTTTTTTATGATGAAAAATAATTATTATTTGTGTAAATTTGAAAATCCTAAGTTTCTCCTAACTCCCCCTGAATAAATAAGCATATGAGTATAAGAGGCATTAATTATAAACAAATCAAATTTTTTTTAATGTTAAAGTTTTTCACACACGAAGACGATTACACAAAAATGACACTGAAATAAGAACAAAAACCCTAAACCCTAAACAAAAATTAAAAAAATACTCAAGGCAGGAGAAAACACGACACGAATAAAATAAACACAAACAATATTTCTCCTCCTTGACAACAGCAAAAAAATATCATTAGAGAAAAAATAAGATTCATATGATTTAAGTTTAGATATAACAAAGACAAGAAAAATATATCAAGGTCATGAATCAGTATAGACAATAAGGTAAGGAAAATTATTGTAAAGTAAATGAAATGAAACTTTATGTACTTCAAATTTCAATATAAAATAACTTTGAACAAAAGATTCATTTGAAATTGAAGATTGAAGGATAGAGAAAGGATCATATACTTGTGGCATTTTACGCATATTCTCAAAAATTGGCACACTTTGTGCATCTTTTTATATTGAGCTAATTTTGTGCATCTTTTTATATTGGGCTAATTTTGTGCATCTTTTTCAATTTTTGAATCATTGCGCATTCTTTTGATTTTTGTATGTTTGTATATTTTTCAAGTTTTTAATTGATTTTTCAAAATTGATAATCTAAAAGCTCAAATTTATTTAAGTAGAAAGATATTTATATTGAAAAGAGAAATGAAAAATAATAAAACATTAAAACTGCAATAATAATATTAAAGTTATGTTAGTCTAAAAAGAAATATGAGATTGATAGCCTTAATTTGATCGAGTTATAAACTAACTTAAATTTTTGAAAAATTAGATTTTCTAATGAATTTACTTTTGTATTGCTTTTCAAATTATACCACTTGTTAAATCAAATATGTGAGGATAATCATATAGGCTAACAAACATTTCTAAAAGAAATTAAAAACAACTAAAAACAAGATAAGATAGATTTTATTGATATCAAGGTAAATGATAATACATTTGAGCACAATTGATATCAATTCAACTTGAAAATAAAAACAACTAACATAAAAACACAAACAAAAGATGGTTATAAAAACTCCAAACATCATCACATCACATCACAAGTATGACAACGACAATCAAAAAAGTACAATCATTATTATGAGGGGCCCTGATCTGGAGGAGGTGGTTGGTTGAATAGATTAAAATAGCTATTCATTATAGCTATATTCGAGTTGATCAATTCAAATTGACCTCTTACCCAACCCATATACTGCTGATATTGAAAATCCTGCTGCTGAAGATGAGTTTCAATTTGATCAAAATGATGATCAAAGTGGCTCTCAAGACAATCAAAGAGCCGGACCATCTCCTAAAAGTCTGGTCCAACAGCAGGTGCAGGTCCTCTTCTTTCTTCCTCAAAGTCACTACTTTCTAGATGTGCATCTTTATTAAAGATTGCTCGGAATGATCCATCATTATAGTAGATAGGCTCTTCTAGATGTTGAACAGGATGAACAAGATCATACTTCTTTTCAAGAATGTATGTCACAAGGTGTCCAAAGGCTATATTCTTCTTTCTCTTATGGGAGACATGGCCAATCTCCAAAAGTCCATATATGTAATCAATGATCATTTGGGCTTCATCTATTGGTTGGCCAGTCATAATCAAGTATATTATAGTGGAAAGAAGGAGAGTAATATTTATTCGATCACCAGCTTTAGAAATTATAGAAGTCTGAAGAACATGTTGGATGATACGGGCATTTTGGTTAAGAGTGGACACCTTATGCAAATGGCATACTTCACTAATCCCTTTAATAACTTGATTTATTGAAGTCCAGTCATAGTTAGAGGTAGAGGTCAAGGTATGGGCTTTAATCCCTTGAGTTCTTAAATTTAAGAATATCCCTAAATCCTCCTTGATTATTTCTACCCTCTTTTTAAAAATATAGGAACTAATCCTATTCTGATCAATATTGAAGGTCATGTTTGCAAGGAAATAGTGGAATGTTTCCTTGTTGTAGGAATGGATTAGTGTCAGAATAAAAGCAAACTGAGTCAAAGTGAAAAGATACATTACATGGAAATTGATGTTCTCATAGAGAAGAACTCTAGAAGGGGTGATTTTGGAGGAAACGAACAAAGGAAAAGATTCTTCGCTTGATTTGGATAGAAAAATTTCTTTGTGATTTCTAGAGGGAGGTCCCCTAGTCAATTCCTTAGCCACTCTAGTCCTTTTGCTAGAGCTTGCCATTTGAAAGATTTAGAAAGATGAGAGGGTTTGAAAAGGATTTTGAAGTGTATGAAATTAGAATTCTAAAGCCTTCTTTTTAAAGGAAAAAAATGATCTTTTGTACGTACAAAATGGATTTAGTACCGTGCGATGTTGCGTTCGTACGTACGAATTAAAATTTCATATGTACGAACTAATGCATCCGAAATGAAACAGCTTTTCATAATCATGCAAGTTACGAGGCCTCCTTTCGTACAAAATTTTTGACCAAACGATCGTACAAATGAATAGGTGTTCGTCCGAGATGATCAGTTATTTAAGATCATTTTTATGACGGCTTGAAATGTCCCCCATTCAGAATGTCACGCGTTCGTATGTACGAACTCAAGGTTCGTACGTACGATCAGAAATAAAAACTGATAATGTCCGTATAACCATCTAAATGCATACATACGAATGAATACATATCATCAAGACGATCTTTAAGGATCATACAGACGATCTGTAATAAAAATTGATAAACATGTACGCAGAATGTTCAACTCAATGATCGATACACTACAGAAATCATCCAGTACGAAATGAATTTCGTACAGACGAATACCACAATTAGAAAATTTTGTATGATTGCTGAAAAACATGAATTTCAATGTAAAAATATTTTGGAAACAAACAAAACAAAAAGATAAAAAGACACTAAAGCAAACAAGCAAAAAAATAGAAAAAAACACAAATAAAATAAAAAATACAAAAAAATACACTCACAAAAACACATATCAATGTTGTAGAAATTTTAATTAAGCATTCAAGTCAATCACACCAAGCCTTATTCTTAATATAATGAAAATATCAAAGGCTAGTGGTTTTGTAAAAATATCTGCAAGTTAATTTTCAATTGAAACATGATTTAATTCAAATTCTCCTTTGGATACATGATCTTTTATGAAATGATACCTGATCTCTTATGAAATGATACCTGATGTCAATATGTTTAGTTCTTGAATGTTGAATAGGATTTTTTGAAATGCAAATGGCACTAGTGTTCTCCCAATATATGGGAATTGTGCCTATTATTAATCCTAAATCAATTAATTATTATTTCAACCAAAATACTTGTGCCACTCAACTTCCTAAGGCTATGTATTCAGCTTCAGCAGTAGATAGGGCTACGGAATTCTATTTTCTACTAGACTAAGAGACTAAAGAATTTTCAATAAATTGATATGTTCTAGAAGTACTCTTTCTATCAACCCTACAACCTGCAAAGTCTGAATCTGAATATCTAATTATTTCAAATGAAGAGCAAAACTTAGGATACCAAATTCCTAAGTTCTGAATTCCCAAGAGATATCTCAAAATCTTTTTCACTATTGTCAAATGTGAGTCTTTTGGATCTGATTGAAATCTAATACATAAACAAATACTAAACATAATATCAGGTCGGCTAGCTATCAAGTAAAGCAGGGATTCAATAATTCATCTGAATTTTTTTTGATCAATAGATTTTCCCTTTGTGTCCTTATCCAACTTTGCTGAGGAATTCATAGATGTACTAACAGGTTTAGCATTATCCATTTTATACTTTTTGAGGATGTCCTTAACATACTTCGACTGACTAAGAAATATACCTTCCTCAATTTGCTTAATGTTAAATCCTAAAAAGTAATTCAAATCTCTCATTAGGCTCATCTCAAATTCACTACTTATTATTTTAGAAAAATCATCACAAAGATTTTTATTTGCAGATCCAAAGATGATATCGTCAACATAAATTTGTACAATAAGTATATCCTCTCCCAATTTCTTCAAAAAGAGAGTTGTGTCCACACTTACTTTTTAAAAAAATCTCTCAAGTAGGAAGGTGCTCAACCTCTCATACTAAGCCCTAAGTTCGTATTTCAATGCGTAAAATGTCTTTTTATATTTGAAAATATGATTTTGGTATTTTAAATTTTCAAAGCCTGAAGGTTGTTCAACATAAACATTCTCTTGAATTATCTCATTCAAAAAGGCACTTTTAACATCCATTTGATACATTTTAAATCCTCTAAAATAGACAAAGTCTAATAAAACTCTAATTGCTTCAAGTCTAGCTATAGGGGCAAAAGTCTCCTTTAAATTAATCCCTTTAATCTGATTATACCCCTTAGCCACCAATATAGCCTTATTTCTAATGACTACTCCCGAGTCATTCATTTTGTTCTTGAATAACCACTTAGTCCCAACTACATTTTGATCATTTGGCCTTGCAATTAATTTCTAAACTTTATTTCTTACAAATTAATTTAATTCTTCTTGCATTGCCAAAATTTAAAATTCATCCAAAAGTGCTTGTTCAAAATTTGTGGGTTCTATCATAGAAATAAAAGCTAAATGATTGACTTCTTTGTTCAATCCACGCCTAGTCCTAACACCCTCACTAGGTTCATCTATACTTAATTCCTTTTAGTAGTTTTTAGAAAATCTTAAATCTCTAGGCAACGGATTTTCAATTTCCAAATTTTTATCCAAATTAATTTTCTCAATCTTTTAGGAGTTAATTTCTATCTCATCCTCTTCAACAATCGGCTCTTCCAAAATACCATATTCATCAAATACAATATGTGTGGTCTCCTCAACTACCAAGGTTCTTTTATTGAATTCCCTATAAGATTTTCCAATACTAGAGTATCCTAGAAAAATTCCTTCATCTGATTTTGAATCAAATTTTCCTAAGACAAATTTTTCATTGTTATGAATGAACACCTTACATCCAAAAATATGTAAATGTTACAAATTAGGTGTTCTCCCTTTAAGTAACTCATAGGGTGTTTTATTCAAGTTTGATCTGATGTTCACCTTTTTCAGAACATAACATGCTGTTTTAATCGCTTCAGCCCAAAAATATTTAGGAAGTGAATATTCTGCCAGCATGGATCAAGCGGATTCTATTAATATTTTATATTTTCTTTCAACTACCCATTCTACTGAGGGGTTCTAGGTACAGAAAAATTGTGAACAATTCCTTTCTCCATACAAAAATCCTCAAATTCTCCACCGTGATCACTTTAAATCATTAAAATCTCACATCTTAGTTTCTTCTGAATCCAAGTTGAAAAATCTCTAAACTCCTCAAATAATTCACTCTTATGATATAAGATATTAACCCATGTGAATCTAAAAAAATCATCCACAATCACAAATCTGTATACTTTCCCTCCTAGACTTACAGTTCCAACTAGTCCAAAAAAATTAATATGTAAAATTTCTAATGATTTGTTAGTTCTAAGATATTTATTGGACTGAAAAGAGGACTTCACCTATTTTCCTAATTGACATGCATCACAAAGGTGGTCCTTATTAAAAGTCTAGTTTTGATTACCTCTCACTAAGTTCTTTTGAGTAATCCTTCTAAGATTTTTCATGCTAGAGTGACAAAGTCTCCTATGCCAAAGCCATGATTCATCAGAAATAATTTTGAAAAAGAAAGCATTAGGAATTTTGATACAATTTGAATCTAGCATATAAACATTATTTACCCTCAAACCATGCAAAACATCAATATCATTTAGGCTTAATATGTAGCTAATAGTAAGAAATTTAATGTCGTATCCTTTATCATATAACTGGCTAATATTTAACAGATTATGCTTTAAGCCTTCAACTAGTAGCATATTATCAATAAAATAATTTTTAAGATTTTCAATCATACCTGACCCAACCCCCTTCCTTGTGGTGTTATCTCAAAGTATAACCCTGGCTCCACTTCTGACTTCCAATGATATAAATTATTTAGTATCACCAGTCATATGCTCTCACGAGGCCTTGTATGAGAGCATGCCTGCAAAATAATCAAACATTAGACGTGGGAACCCAAACAAGTTTGGGTTCACCTCTTGACAATTTATAAACAGATGCATGTATGATATGTCTAGGTTTATGTATCTTAGGTTTCCACACCAAATGAGTTTTTTTATCCAATGTACAAGATGTGCTATATGTCCAATAAATCCACAACTATAACATATAACTCCAGGAAAAAGATTTTCTCAATCTTCTATAACTACTCTATCTCTTCCCGGGTTGTATAAATTTAGGATATAAATAGGATTAGTGAAATCTTCAAGTCTTGGGGTATCTTATTTTCCTCGAGAGCTTTTATTTTCAATTTAAAAAAATGATTCATATCTTCCAACACATGATTAGTATAATTCAACCTATAATTTTTACTCTCTAATTCATCCTTAAAATCTTTAAATTCTTTTTCCAATTTTGCATAGGAAGATTTTAAATTTTTATTAGTCTTATTCAAATCATCGATCTCATCCAGTAATTTTATGTGGTTGTTATCTATTACTGCATGATCTTTTCTAAGGATCTCAAGTTCTTTTTGCAATTCTTGAATATTTAGGTTAAGACTAGTATGCATTTTCTTAAGCTTCCTATATGCATCATGTATTCTTTCAGAGACTTCAAAAAGTTCAACATAAGTTAAGTCACATATCTCTTCTTGATCTGATTGATCAAGATTATCAGCTACTAACCACAGATTGGTGACTGCCTCTTTTTTTTCAGTCTCTGATAAGTCTGAAGCTGAGTTTGCCCAGAAAGCTCTTTGAAATTTCTTCTTTCTCTTCTTAACATTTGGTTTCTCATATACCTTCTCCTTGCTAGGAGTGATTTTAAGTTTCATACAATTTGACTTAATGTGTTCAGGTTTCCTGCAGTCATAGTAAATCACTTCATTAGAAACCTTGACATTCCTATTGAACTTACCTCAGTTCCATTGCTAGCATCTCTTTTGCTTCCTCTTCAAAAAGCTTTGGAATTGTTTAGTCATTAATGCTATATTGTCCTCATCCTCAGTTTATGATAGATCACTTTTCAACTCCTCCACTTTCAGTGCTATGTTCTTCTCCCTTCGTGATTCTCCTACATCAATCTTTCTTTGACTCACTCCTTGTTTCGTAAGCAATTAATAATCCAAGAAGATTGTCAACAGAGTAAATATTTAAATATTTAGACTCTGATATAGAAGTAATTTTTGCATCATAAGCAATAGGCAAGCAACGTAGAATCTTATTAACCATTTCAGCATTTGTTAATTCCCTACCTAGTGCATGCAAAGAAGTGACTATCTGAGTGAATCTTGTGTACATGTCAGAAATAGATTCATTTGATTTCATGTGAAATAATTCATAATCATGCAACAAGATGTTTAATCTAGACTGTTTAATTTCATTAGTCCCTTTACAAGTTATATAGAGTTTATCACATATATTCTTTCCACTCTTGTAAGTGGAAACCCGCATGTAGTCTTCTGACTTATGTGCACAAAAGAAACTATTTAAACATTTAGCATTAAGTTGTGCTAAGTCACATTCTTCTACAGTCCAATCTGTAAAGGGTATTTCTACTCTAATGCCATCAACTAGTCTAATTGGTTTTGTATACCATTAATGTACTAAGATCTGCATGCGATAATCAAGTGACTGTAAAAATATAGACATGCGTGTTTTTCAAAAATCAAAAGGGATATTATCAAACAAAAGAGGTCTAGTGATCAAATACCCTTTAGGTGTGTTTCGGTTTTCAAAAGTAGCCATGGTCGTTAATCAAAAAGTAGCCTAAACTTATAGTTTTGAAGCAAAGCTCTGATACCACTTGTTGAATATCAGTTAGGTTATTAGACCTAAGCTTATGTCCCAAAGGCTAACCAAGAGGGGGGGGATTGAATTGGTACTTTAAAAAATTTGCCTCTTTTTGATCTTTCAAAAAGGTTTGAAATCGATGGATTTTTTGTAGTAAGTTTTAAAACAAAATTTTCAACTACAGAAAAATAAATGACAGAAATTAAAAGTAGCGAAAATAAAAAAGACAAAGGTTTATAGTGGTTAGGTCAAACACGGCCTACATCCACTCCTTGAAGTTTCCCACTTCAGGTATTGCACTATTACTACTAGTGTCTCTCCTTTTGCCCCCATAGCAAGACGAAGAAGCCTTCATAAAAACTCTCTTCCACCACTATCTGGTGAGGCAGAGAACCGTTGTCCTTTTACATCCTCCAAGTATCGGTAGAGAACCTTCTACTGTTCACACTCTGTAAGTGTAGGTAGAGAACCTTATGTTGTTCACACTCTATAATTGTAGGGTTCTGTTCAAACTCTCCAAGTGTAGGAAGAGAACCTTTCGTTGTTCACACTTCTCGAGTGTCAGTAGAGAACCAGATCCTTTTGAATAAACTTTACAAGAGCAATCTAGAAGGACAAGAGAAAGAGTGAAGAAACATAAATCATACATAGAGATTCTTACCCTTGAGTAACTTAGTCAACCCTTCATGCTCTAATAGGAAGAAATCTCTCACTAACACTCTCTCACACTCTCCTTTAATTGGTCTTTACCATTCACAAAGACCAGTAGTCAAAAATATTAAATGACAGTCTTAAGTGACACTTTTATAGAATAGACACAAAAAATCGTCCAGAAAAATTGAAATTTTCAAGTTTGAATGTCCCCAATCATCCCGTACGATCGTATTTCATACATACGAATAGTATAAAAATTATTGCATATGAACTCAATGTAAATTAGTAAGAACTGCCTTTGTACCCAATCATCGTCCCGTACAAACATAGTTCGTCCGGTACGAACAATTATTTTCAAAGTAAGTTGATACAAAAAAATCATGACAAACTACAAGTTTACAGAACATAGCACATCGTCTTGGGACGAATGGAAATGATTGTTTGGATGAACATCAAATTTGGTGAATCTAGAGTACATCGTCCTGGGACAAACTAAACATTTCGTCTGGACAAACAGTGTATTTACCAAATCCATAGCAGATCATCCTAAGGCGAACTTAACATTTTGTCTGGATGAACAGTTTATTTGCCAAATCTAGAGCAGATCGTCCTGGGATGAACTTAAATTTTGTCTGGACGAACAGTGTATTTGCCAAATCCATAGCAGATCGTCTTGGGACTAACTTAACATTTTGTCTAGACAAATAATGTATTTGGCAAATCCAGAGCAAATCGTCCAGGGACAAACTAAACATTTTGTCTGTACGATATGTACTTAGAAAAATTTTTTGTCCTCTCTATTCGTTCCGTTGCTCGTTTGGGAATGTTAACTGACCATATCATCTCATACGAACATGGTTTGTACTGTACTATCAGTGTAAAAATTATGAATTTTAAAACTCTTCCCTAGGCGTGTGTGTGTGCGCTTAGTAACTCAATTATAATCACACTCTCTCATCTCAATAAAATTAAAAATACAGTCTTTAATTTACAAAACATTCTAAGCTGATCTTGATTTGAAGCCTTCAATAATTCGGAGTATAATTTTTCTGAAATGTTCGTACACACAAGAGAAAAAACAATTCTTTCAACATGTGTTAGGAGAAAATAACAATCAAAATTATAATCTTTGGGATCATAAAAAATATACAAGTTGCAAGAATGTAAAACATTCAAAGCTAAGTAGTAACTCTCTCAATAGTGGCAGCTCAATGGAGTCAAGGGTCGGGTTTGAGAATGCTTGGGAAGAAAGAAAACACAAGTCCTCCTAAATTTTGCCCTAACACCTCTATTTAAAGTCCAAGGCTTATGATCATCAGCCTAGATCAAATCTAAGGTTAATTAGAATGGAAACCATACTACTTGTCCATGGCTTGGGCCAAGGGGTGATTAGGAAATGTTTTAAATAAGGAGAATTGATGAAAATATGCAAATTTTGACCAAATAGGGCTCAATTTGACTAAGTCAAGTGTTGACTTAGCCAACATGGTTTAACAAGTCCAAGGGTTGAGGGGTTGAGCTACGGAATAGGTTAGAATAAATCAAAACTTAAATAAAGGTCATTTAGGGTAATTTGGCCAACCAGGTTGACCTAGGGTATGGGTTTGAGATCAATAGACAATTTTTGAACTACCGAGCTTAAGGGAGATGGAGGATTGAGCAAGGAAGCTTTGGGATTGATTTGAAATTAATTGAAGGGGATTTGGGTCTATTGGGTCAACTTAGGTTGACCTGGTCAACCAGGTTGATTTGGTCAACCAAGTTGATTTGGTCAACCAAGTTGACCTAGGGCCTGGGTCTGGGCTCAACAGACCTGGTTTGACACACTAAACCCAAGGGGAGGGATCTTGGGGTATAACCTAGTCAATTTGACCAATTCAACCCTCTTAACCCAAGGGTGAGTGAAAACAAGGTCAACAAATGAACCCCCAATAGGGTGGCAAAAAACTAATGAACTACTCATGTTGGCATTAAACAAATATAGCAAAGTGAGATAAAGAATATATGGGGGATCATCAAAGGAAGGAAATAGTGGATCCTCTATCTGCCTTACCCTATAGTAAGGGCATAATAGAGGAAAAAATAAAGAGAAAAGAGGGCCTCACATTCACCTTATCATATCAAAACAGTGAATATGGATAACTCGATGTTCACTTGACCATATCGAAGTAGTGAAATAAAGAGCAGAAAGGGTAAAGTAAAACCAACTACCCATCTAACCATATCAAAACAATAGAATAGAAGGTATAAGAGTCCCGCATTCACCTAAATATATCAAAATAGTGAATGGGTAGCTCAATATTCACCTGACCATATCGAAATAGATAATAAAGAGCCATAATAAAAAGGTAAACCAACTATTTGCCTAACCATATCGAAATAGCATAATAGAATATGAAAGATCCCACATTCACCTGACCATATCAAAATAGTGAATGGGGATGACTCAATACTTTCCTGACTATATCAAAACAACAAATAAAGAAATCACAAAATTTGATGTCTATCTGACCATATCAAAATAGCAAGACAATAAGGAAAAGGAGTCTGACATTCACCTAACCATATCAAAATAGTAAATATAGACAACTCGATTTTCATTTAACCATATCAAAACAGGGAAACAAAGAGTGAAGGGGTGGTGAGGTATGGCTCCCAGGGAATCTATCAGGCTCTCAACTAGGTAAGGTTCAACATCTGTCTGAACATATCAAAACAGTAAATGTGAACGGCTCAATACTCACATGACTATATTGAAACAACGAGTAAAGCATCAAGGATGGTGGGGTATGCCTCCCAGGAACTTTGTCGAGCACCCAATTATGTAAGGTTTAACATTTGCATGACCATATCGAAACAATAAATGTGAACGGCTCAATACTCACACGACCATATCAAAATAGTGAGTAAAGAGTCAAAGGGTGGTGGGGTATGCCTCCCTGGGACTCTATTGCGCACCCAACTAAGAAAGATTCAACATTTGCCTGACCATATCAAAATAGTAAATATGAATGGCTCAATACTCACCTGATCATATCGAAATAGTAAGAAGCCAAAGTAAGAAAGTGAACCAACTATCTGTCTACCCATATCAAAAATAGCATGATAGAAGGTGAAAGGATCCCGCATCCATCTAACCATATCAAAATAGTGGATGGGGTGACTCAATACTTACCTGACCATATCAAAATAGTAAATAAAGAGGTCAAAAAGTCTAATGTCTGCCAGACCATGTCAAAATAGCAGGGCAAAAGAGAAAAGTCACCTCAACAACCTGATACGCATCTGTATAAGATGTGAGGGAGAAAGGAAAGGTAAGTGGAAGAACTCTAAGGGAATTTTTGTCTAAGAAATCCTAAGTTAGCATTTGTGTTACCATGTAGTAGAGGACAAATCGTTGTGGCCACAAGTATCTAAATGTAAGTAAAAATTCTTAGGCAACACTAGCTTCACATGAAAAGGGGGAAGCATTAGACTGATGACTTGAGGGATAATAGAAAGAGTACGCCCTTAGAAGAGTATGAGAGGGACGATCTCATTCTGAGTGAGTAATAACTAAATCAATGAGGGGACATCCCCACTATAAAGAATAAAGTTACACCAAAGAGAAATAATCATTAAGGAACTATAGGGGTGCACCCATACTAACTGATGGGGACCCTATAAAAAAAGTGAAAACAACATCGACATATCTAAGGGGCCTCTCTAGCAACCAAGAATCAAGTCCCAACAGGAAAGTATGTAGCATAGGAGACTAGAGAGATGATTTTCTACTAAAAAATCAAAGCTCAAAAATAGGTGATGATAACATCTAAGACATGATGTACTATATCATAAATGGGGATATGAATCAAAGTAGCGAGGGGACACTCGCCACCAAGGACAACAAATTTAAATAAGATTAATAATCATCAAAAGATCACATTAACACCCACACAAACTAGCGGGACTCTATGTGGAGTAACACAACTCCAACGCATTTTGGCAGCTAAGAGTAAGATATGAATGGGAAAGTATGACGGTAAAGAAGACAAGAAGCTGATCTTCTACTAAAAAATCTAAGCTCTTAAGTAAGTGATTCTAATATTTTAAAAGTGATGTACTATATCACAACCTAGTAAATAACTCAAGGTAGCAAGGGGACACACTCGCCACTGAGATTAATAACTTTGAATACGACTAATAATCATAATAAGCTCATAGTGGTAACTCCCATACTAACTGGTGGGACCCTATGGGAAGTGAAAGTAACACTAACACATCCATAGAGCTACTCTGGCAGCTAAGAGTAGGGTATGAATGAGAGAGTGGATTGCTAAAAGAAAGTAGAAGGGTGATGATCTTTTTCAAGGAAGATCCAAGCCCTCAAAGCAATGATGCTAACACCTGAGACTAGATGTACTACATCACCACTCGGGAAACAACTCAAGGTAGCGAGGGGACACACTTGCCACCAAGGATAATGACTACAAATATGATCAATAATTATCAAAAGCCTACAATGATAACACCTACATAAATTGGTGGGACCTTATAAGAAGTGAAAGAACCACAAACACATCGATAGAGTTACTCTATTAGCTAAAAGTATGGTGTGAATGGGAGAGTGGGTTGCTATAAGAGAGCAAAAAAGGGGCTAATCTTTCCTCAGAAAAATCTAAGCCTGCGAGGAAGTGATGTTAGCAGCCAGGATAAGATATACCACATCATTGATAAAGATAATGAGAATCATAAAGAATCATGAAAAAAATAAGTGTAGGGTTCTCCCCAAAGTGATCACTGAGATGCTTCAAA
Organism: Dendrobium catenatum; assembly: GCF_001605985.2. Classification (NCBI taxonomy): domain Eukaryota; kingdom Viridiplantae; phylum Streptophyta; class Magnoliopsida; order Asparagales; family Orchidaceae; genus Dendrobium; species Dendrobium catenatum. The sequence continues at coordinate 1,047,580 of NW_021320138.1, read as the reverse complement.
GGAAAGAAAAATAGTTTGGGGAACTTGAGCTCTTGAAGAGTGAAGTCAGGTTCCACTTGTGATAAGGGAAACTAGTTTTGCTCAATTGAGAGCTTCCCACTTTTTTTTAATCATCATATTTTTTCATAAATATTTTTTTTATATGTTCAAAATCATAGATTGGGCATATCCCATACTGTCAAAAATAACACATGGTATAAGAAACATTTACCATATCTAGGAGTTACTCCTAGTATGAAAATATCATCCAATGATTGGAACATAAAGAGAGAGAGATATATATGAATGGCTTTGTTAATTAGGGCCATATTCACCACATAAACAAAACTATGGAGAGAGAGATTATATAGGATCTTGAAAAGAAGTGAAACATTGGCTTTGATAACACAGATCACATTTGACTTATGTAAATGAATTGGGGAGCACAATCACATCAAAATTGATGTATGAATGAAATATATATATATATATATATAATGGATAAACATTATCATTCCTGACTAAAATAGATTGGTATGAACCTAGTATCACATTTCTAAAGGATGTAAGTCAATGTTTTTGATATCCCAGATCATATTCAAGTCTTTGAATGAAATGGGGAGCACAACTATTATAACAAGACTGATAAAAGAAAGAAATACATAAGTGGATAGTGAGTCAATATCACCACACCTAACCAACATAGGTGGGCATGGACCATTATCACACTCCATGAAGGGTTTAAACTTATGGTTTTGATATCCCAGACCATACTTAGGGGTGGCAAGCAAAATTGGGGGGGCAAAAACTTATGGTGAATTCAAAGGTATGTGAATCCCATAAGTCTATACCAAGCTAAGCAAACCATAAAACTTTAGTATACATGTATCATACAATTTGCATTAGAGAAATAAGAGAAAATCTAAAAACATAACACATATTGGTTTTGATAACCCAGACTGCACTTGGGGGTGTCAAGTAAACTAAGGAGACTAAATCCTCACAAGGCAAGGATGAATTGAAGGTTTTATGCATTAGAACCAATGTGATTGGTGTGTACAGATGTAAGCACAAACATTCCTATGACATATCAGCGTATCACCTTTAAGGATAGCCTTATACTCTTCATAGTGAACATCGTGTGGTAGAGGATAAATCATCGTGGCCACACAGATTGCCAAAAAGTAAGAGAAATCCTTTCAGGGAGTACATATACAGAGGGATATTTACAAGAGGTAGGGAGGCTCCCCCTGTGACGTACAAAACTCAAGCATATTACTTTTTCATGTTCTGCTCGTTGATGACATGCATAGGGTGAACACCATTTGCATTAATAACTAGGTAAATATCATGTTGATAAACTTTCTCTACAATAAAGTGGACTTCCCAAATAGGCTCAAACTCACCACTTCGATGACGGCACGAAATGATAGGCCTATATAAGATAAGAACAAAGTCGCCAACCCAAAAAAAACATATGGTTGAACAAGGCGATCATGTGATTGGGCCATACGGGCCTGGTATAGTTTATGATTCTGACGAGCTTATAAATGAAGCTCTTCTAAACCGTCAAGCTCTTCTAATCATAGTCGGACATTATCTTTATGGGAAAGATTAGGCTAACTGCCGCACATAACAAGGGGAGCTCTACCTCAACTAGGAAGACTTCGTAAACCCCAAAGGCCAAAGCATATGGGGTGGACTGAGTAGGAGTATGATATGTAGTCCTATAGGCCCATAATGCCTCGAGTAACCTATCATGTCACTCTTGCTTATTCCAACAAAGATTTTATTTATCAGTTTCATGATAGTCTTATTAAATGCCTATGCCAAGCCATTGACTTTAAGATAATAAATTGAAGAGTATCGCCAATTAATATTATGGCAGTGGATAAATCTAGCAATTTCGATACTTCTAAATAATGGGCCATTATCAAAAATTATACGGAACAAAAAACCAAAGCGATACATAATATAATCACGAAAGAAATGGATCACATCATCTAATTTGAATTTCTTAAAGGGGATATCTTCTGCACACTTAAAGAAGTAATCAGTAGCAATTAAAATAAACCTATGAACCTTAGAGGAATGAGGGTCAATAGGACCCACTATAATATTGTCCCTACCTCCAAATGGTTAAGACAACATAATAGGGTGTAGCATATTAGGGGTTAGTGAATCACCACGTCATGAATCAGACGCTGGTGGCACCTTTTAACATGCTCCTTACAATCATGGATTACGGTTGGCCAATAGTACTAAGGTATTTAATTCTTCATTTCATTTTTGGTATGGACTGATGAGCACGACATACCCCTTTATAGATCTCACCCATAACCTTAAGATCCTCTTCATTGTTGAGAAAATGCAACCATATTTGGTCAAAAGATTATTGAAATAGGGTGTTATTTATATATATGAATGAAAAAGCTCTCTTCCAAATCTATGCGGCAAGAGAGCAATCCTTTGGAAGCCTACCATGCTTCAAATACTCATTAAAGTGAACTCTCCAATTTAACTCATCCTTAATAGCATATACTGTGAGGGTTTTATCGAGAGAAGCCAAGTTTGCGGGGCACATGGTTTGACGGTACTAGATAATAATAGACACTTGGTTTCCAGTTGGGTCAGGCAGTTCTTTTGCTAACTTGGCCGATGCATCTATTTTATCATTCAAAGATCAAAAGATTTTAGCTAGGGCAACTTTAAGAATCAAACACAAGAGCTCCATTACTTTTGTTGTGATACGATAAGAGCATAGGCTTAAGTACTTTGAAGACTCGTACTATTTGATTTATAATTAGTTGGGAGTCTCCAAAGATCTTCACCCGCATAATTTTCATCTGAATGGTCAACTCTAATCCCAAAATAAGAGCTTCATACTCAGCTTCATTATTTGTATAAGGTTTTGAAAGACTATAGGAGTATTTAAGAGTGTGACATTCAAGGGATATAAAAATGTGGCCCTAACCTACCCTAATAGTGGGAGTTTCATTTGGATGTAAAGCTTTAACAGATGATGCACCAACAAAGTAAAACTTCCAAGTAGATGATTCCTATTCATCCACACTCATGATTAGTTCATCAGGTAAATCATCATTAAGTGGAGACTCTACATGGATAAGTTGAGCAATAAGAAAGTCATCTAGAGCCTGTCTTTTGATAGCCCACTGAGGGAGAAAAGTAATGTCAAACTACAGTAGGATCATAGACCACATGCTAAATGATCTAAAAGGGTCGGACATGTCATAAAATACTGTAAGGGTTTGACTCAAGAAATTAAATTAACCTCATGTAAAAGAATATAATATTTAAGTTATGTAGCATGAAGATTAAAGTCAAACACTTCTTTTCCACCACTGGGTGCTTTAGCTCCGAAGGTATTTATCATCTTCTAAGGTAGTACAAGATGTTTTCCTTGCCTTCCTCATTTTTTTGAGCCAAGAGTGCACCTAGGGATTCATCCAGGGCCATAGTATAAAGAATGAATTAATGGCCTCCCTAGAATGGGTGCTGCTAAAATAGGGGGGTTCATCAGGTAACACTTTATACTCTTAAAGGCCTCCTGATAATATTCATCATAATGAAGACAAGCATCCTTCTTCATTAGAGCAATGAAGGGATGACATCTACAATAAATATTAGAGATAAATATGTGCAAGAAAGTAAGCTTATCTTAAAAAGATCTCAACTAGGTAAGACTTTTAGGAGGTTTCAAGTCCACAATGGCTTTAATCATAGAAGGATCAATCTCAATGATATGATAATGTACTATAAACCTCAAGAACTTTCCTGCACTAACACTAAATACATATTTCAAAGGATTAATTTTTAAGTTATACTTGCACGGGCATTCAAAAATGATTCGTAGATCTCAAAGGTGGTCTTCACGGACCTTACTTTTGAACATCAAATCATCTACACAGCATTCAACTTGCTCTTGTAACATCTCATCAAAGATAATAGTTATAGAAGTTGATAGGTGGCCCCAATATTCTTGAGACCGAAGGGCATCACCTTATAATAAAGCACACCTATAGGTGTGAGGAATACAATAAACTTCTCATCTTTAGGAGACATCTTTATCTGAATGTAACCAGATGAACCATCCATGAAGGAGAAAATGATATGGGATGAAGCGATATCTACCATAATCTCAGGGATATGAAGAGGGAAATCATCCTTAAGGCAATCCTTTTTTAAATTATGGAAGTCAATATAGACACGAATCTTTTTACTCTTCTTTCGAACTGGTATAATATTGGCAAGCCAAGTGGGATACTTCTCTTCATGAATAAACCTAGCTTCTATGAGCTTCTTAATTTCAATGATCAACTATTGTTCAATCTCCAACCTCATCCTATGAAGGGACTGCTTAATAGGGACATCATCGAGCTTAATAGCCAACTTGTGGACTACTATTTCTAGGTTTAGACCAAGCATCTCAGTGTAATTCCAAGCAAATAAGTCTTTAAATTCTGATAGTAGCTTGATATAATCTTGAGCCTCTAAGTTAGATAATAAGGTGCTATGAAAAATAGACTTGAGATCTAATTCAATGCTTAAGTGTACCTCACACAGTTTATGCATGGCAGAAGTGGTTCCATCTTTGAACTCATGAGGAGTATAAAGGACCCTGTACTCAAAATCTTCCGAGTCTTCTTCATCGACAAGAGAAATAATCAGATATGAGTGAGAGAAAACATGAATGTTGGCATGAGTAGACTGATTCTTCCCCATATAACCCACACCTTTCTGTTCGCCATACACGGGCTTGCTGTAGAGCTCGTTCATTGGACCAAGTTAAAGGAACAACACCCCACTCTACATAGCCTTTCACAATAAGGGAAAAGTAATGAGGGATACTTATAACCTCCTTATTTATAATAGTCTCTGTAGGACCCTAACTCCTAGGACCCAGTGGGACACCTATACTATAACATAAAGAGGCACACTAACTAATTCGTGGTGGCATGAAAGATTTATAAATATGCACACTAACAATATGATCTTTATTCTCTCTTGCGTACTAAAGATGTAAATCAAGCTACCAATGTTGTTAAAGAACACATGCTTATCGATTCAGCAACAGCAGCCAATCCTCGCTCTTCAACACTCGCGAGCACGACAGATCTAATTTATCAATACATTCCTACGAACTCGCCAACCAAGCTTCCCTAAGTGACTAGCAAATTTGTAGAAAGCTTAGTGCGCCCAAACAGTCATTTTCCACTATTTACTCTGATGTATAAATTGGTTTTTTTTTTTTTATTTCTTAAAAATGTTGTCCACATTCAACTTCTACCCTCGATAATTATCCTACTTGGAGATATCAAATATTTAAGCTATTCACCGCTAATTGCATCTCATGAACTAATACATATCCTCCAAAACACCTTATCAGATACAACTTGCTCTCAATCCCCACTACACTCTTTGGCTTTTTATTGCCCAAATTCTTGTCGTCTTCTGCGCTATCTCTCCATCTATCCTACCTTACATCCTCAATTCTGACACGTGCTTTTATTTGGTCAACTCTTGAATGCATTTTTTATTCTACCTATCATGTTACTATCAAACACTTAGTCGATAATATAGCAACAATAGGAGGTTCCATTGATATGGAAGATATTATTCTCTATATTCTGAAAGGACTGTCAACCACTAATTATCAAGCATTCAAGACTGCCATCCGAACCAAGCTCACTACTATCAATCAAGATGATCTTTATTCTCTCTTGTGTAGTGATGATGTAAATCAAGCTACCAATGTTGTTAAAGAACACATGGTTACTAATTCAGCAATAGCAGCCAATCCTCGCTTCGCCCTCACCTCCACCCATGGCCGTGCTAACGACCGATTCTTCAACACTCGCGAGCACAGCAGGTCTAATTCTGTCAATGTATTCCTACGAACTCGCCAACCAAGCTTCCCTAAGTGACTAGAAAATTTGTAGAAAGCTCAGTGCGCCCCAACAGTCATTTTCCAGAGCTCCTGTAATATTAGAAAAAATATATGAGCACATAAAGTTGGACGCTAGAATTGAATTGCTTATAATTGATATGGAATACATTATTCTCTATATTCTGAAAGGACTTCCAACCACCAATTATCAAGCATTCAAAACCTCATCTGCATGTTTCATCTGTAGATATAACCAATGTTTAAAATTGCGTAATCGGGTATTGAGGCATTTTTCGTTCGTGAGGCGAGGCGTAAGTCTCATGTCGTTAAATTACATAAACATAAAATGATAAATTTTGAATATACTAATGAGTAAATAATATATAAAACATAAAAAAAAGTGCTACTTACCACATCTTTGAGGATAAATAGTAATGACATATCACATAAGAACTCATAAGTCATCAGCATTGTCATCAGTCATCACTAAGGGGGTCTTCATTTGAATCATCATTATGATGAACTGCTCTCTCCTCTTCCTCCTCTCCTATAGAGTCCAATGTCTCCCAATCAGCTCCTTCCTCTTTATCAGTTATCTTCATCTTTCCTAAATATATTTGAACAATATCATAATGAATAATAATGTAATACATTAATAAAAGTCTAAGAAAAAAAAACTATATTATTTATATACCTTTTTTGATTTGTTCTTGAGTTGTGGTGGATGTAGATGCTTTAAGACCATCAAAGAAATTAACATTTAAATCTTCATCTTATAATTCAGACGACGTCACTTCAACTTAATCATCTACAAATCACTCATCATCAGATGTCACATCCTCGCAAAGCAAAAGATCTTCATCATCCATTAATCCTTTTTTCTTCAAATTATTATCACTGAGTCTCCTATTGTACATAATGTATACAAATGAATTCATCCTTAATGTAGACAAGCAATTTCTCTTCTTTATATGTACTTGGTTGTAGGTACTCCAATTTCTTTCATAACCAGATGAATAGCATGTCAAGCCCAAAACCTTCACAGCAAAACACTGCAATTCTAGAGTCCCATTACCAAATTGAATCCACCACTCAACTAATATTTATATAAGAGAGTTTAATTAGTGTAAAAAAATAACTTTTAAATAAATGTTTAAAATTAAATAAAATCACTTGAAGATCGTTTGGCAATTGTATCTTTTGCTTGTTGTAATCTAAAAAAGCATTCTTTGTTCCTAAAAGGTACCAATTGCATGTTAGCATTTGATCTTTCAGTTGCATCAGTTATTAAACGATCCATGCAATGATACAATCCCAACTTTATTTCAGGGTTTATAGACTTGTTCTATGCATATTAATATTGAGAGTTTAGGTAATAATCAGCAGCATGCAAGTGTCGGTGAAGCTGTAGCTCACACCTATCATTAATAATATTTCAAATTTCCCTAAAGCTTCCCTCATTGCCTCCTAAGTTGGAGGCAATCATCTCTTTGGCTTCATCCATGACATTGTAGATGAAACCGATTACAGGCTTCTTCTTAGCATCCACCATCCTTAAAATATGAACTAAATGTCTAATGATTGTAATGGCATATAAGACACTTCACCAAAATTTGTCATAAAAAATTCTCTTCTCAAAACTCAGACTCAGAATACCTTTGTAATTTACTATTTCATATGCATAATCAGGAATTAGTTAAATGTCATCCACTGGTATTGGTTCATTTGGATTTGTGTATGAAATTAATTACATTTCGGCTGGGATTGACACATTTTGGGGAATTGACTCATTTCTGGATGGAATTGGCTCATTTTGGGGGATTAGTTTATTGGGGCTAGTGGGAGGGATATATGATTTATGTTTCTTATTGTAAGATGAAAAGTAGCTAACATATTATTTTTTAGAAAATATTTTTCTCTGATCAATGTGATTATTGAGCTTGACCTCAATAATTTCAACTCTTTCAGCTAGATCTTTAAACTTTCTACTCAGCCTACCTTCAAATTCAAGAAAGGGTTTTGTGCAGGTTTCTTAGCATGATTTAATTATTTTTTCTTGGAGAGATTCCATTGCTTCAGCAGAAAAACTAAAGTATGGTTATTAAGGAGATTGGTGGGGGTCTTGCTAAGGAGGTAGGGTATGATGGGGAGATTGGGGGGGGGGGGTTGATGGATCGATATTTCATAAGGGGATTCAGGGGATGGAGGGCTGTCTGATGGATATTTCTTGACGTTAACCAGATCAATTTCAGCCTGAGAAACTCCTTGGAAGACATTAAAAATTTGACTTTTCTTTATATTAACAGATAAATTAGTGACCACCTCTGTAGTATATACAATATCATCGACCCATTACAAAAAATGGGGCCTTTTGTCAGCATACATAGGATCATGAAAAAAAGTATGCTTCATGAACCAAATCTACATAAGATGAAAGAAAATTTAAACAAATGAATTAAAAAAATTAAATAAAATTTCGAATGAATTTAGTACTTAGCACTTAACACTCATAATTAGCAGAGGTACAAAACCGTTGATATTTTTCTCCTTTATTTGGCAGACCAGTAATAAGGGTTACTTCATCAGCAGTGAAAGGAATGGGCTGACATTTTAGAATAAAGCATTACTTTGAAATATTTCACCTTGAGATCAGCTCATAAATAAGATGGACATTTTGCTCAAACAAAAGAAATTACAAAAATTGTATGATCTTTAAACATTTCAATGTGTCCACGGCTTCAGGAGAAATTTGTTGAGAAAAATTATCACAAATTGTTAGAAAAGTCAAAACATAGCATCGATAGGTAATGGGACGAACATATATCTGAAAAATAAAAAAAATAAAAACATATAAAATAAGCATAAAAGATAAGCACAAAAACTGCACAACATACGCATAAAATACGCACAACATAAGAAAAGATCACGCACAACATATATATAGAGTGCTCACATCATATGCATTAGCACGCACAGTATATACACAACATACGCATAGAATACTCAGTGTTTATGTCAGCGTACGCACATCCTACGGACAAAATTGGCATAAACTACTCTATTTTAAAAGTTTAGTTAGGGTTTATGTTTCAAATTTAAATATAAATTCATAAACCCTAAATACAGAAAAAATACGATGGCATCAAAGTATCAAACATTTAAAAAGTTTCGAGAAGCAACGTATATGCATAGCGTAAACATAAAATATGAAGAACTTCAAAATCATGAACACCTATGCATAGCATAACCATAAAATACGCAGAACTTGAATAAAAAAAAGCCAGCAAATTACCTTTCTCTTTGGGGGTGACGACATCTGAGAAGGAACTGAGTTAATGCTTGAAATTGCTCAGGAGTGGATACTTGAAATATTTGCTTGAAGTTGAAAATCGAAACGTCGCATGTACTGTGAAATTTTTCTGTCATTTTACCTTTACCAGGGTTTATATGTTGATGCCACGACAACATCTCACTAGGCAATCCAGGACTCAACGTCGGCAATTAGGGGTCCGAATTGAAATATATATATATATATATATATATATTATGTTAGCTTTTTTTAGAAGCGGCGCCTAAAAAATGTGAGGCGATGCACGCCTTATGACGCGCCTCAGTAAACTTGAGGCGTAAGCCTCGAAACCTGAACTTATTGCGTGGGCTTTGAGGCTTAAAGGGAGCATATTGCGCTGAGGCACGCCTTTTATTGTGTAATTTTAAACCATGGGTATAACATTAACAATCAGAATTAGGTGACTACATTTGGTTAGGAAACTGCTATTATCTAATTTGATTATATAAAAATTTATTGCAACTGCAAGGGTACTTGCCACCGAATTCATATGAACAATGAATTCAAACCAAAGGTAGATTCACATACTAAGGCTTGGTTTGGTTGGGCGTAATTAGTGACGTATTCGTTCTGAAACGTTATGTCAGATGTTGGTTGGATGTATACCTTTTACACAACTATGTTTTTCAAACCTTCATTATCGTACCGATTTGCAAAGCTTTTTATTTTTGCTTCTCCATTGATAAAAGGCAATTTTGAAACTTTCGTTTCTCACCAAAACTCATTTTTCCGCCAAATGAGGCTTAACTATTTTTGAGTTAGATATCTAACTTCTTTGTTGCTAAGAAACACTTAGGCATTGTTGCTCTTCATATGGATGAACAAGTTAAGCACATCTATTTAATGTACTAAAACTAAGGCTTTGTGAGTACTATAAACAATAAGAAAAACAGCTTTATAAAATCATAATGTAGCCTAACACAATAATTTAGCATATCTAATACACAGATATTAATAAAGTTCTAAGTTATTTGGAGTCTGTCATCTAATAATCGTATTTGCATGATAATGAAAACTGATCATGGATAAAGATGATAGATGAAAGGATAAATATGATATGGAAGGTGAGACATCATCGGGATCGAGTGACCGGGGCTTTGTAATTGTGCTAAGCAAGGCCATTTGGTAGCTGTTTCTGCTTCAGAGGCCATGGTTCGCCGGCCATCACAGCTTCAATTTCCCATGTTTGACGGGGCACATTTGTAAGATTCCTGCTGCCATTGGATGTAACAACCTACGAGATTAAAGAAACCAAACAGTCAAAAAACTAATAATGTGACAATAAAATCATTAAAAGTGATAAAACTTGTACAAAACTCCGAATAATTTGATCTTAAAAAGATATTTTAAGATTTTGTGAACTAAAAAAATAGTTTATTACTCTTATGCAAACAATGACAAAAAAACACCTTGCATATAGGCCAAGAATTTTTGAAGCCCTAACATACTTGCATCGGTTTATTGATAACTTAAATTATTTTATTTCATTTTATTTTATTTTTTGAATTGGGTATCCACCCGCTGCCACTCCCGGAAGGACGCTTGGCGGCGTGACTAATCATCGACTGATCTAGAAGAGGCACCCACCCCTGAAACCTCCTGACTCGCACTTGATTGGGTCCCACTTAAGAGACGCTGCAGCTCGAGAGGAATCGAGTATGGGTTTGAGGGTTTCCAACCGTACTCGCCCACCAACCAAGCTAAACAACGATGGGTAATAAAAGAACAACAGATGCTCTATCACAAACTGGATTTGCATTGCATCGGCAGAATCATTCATACAGGCTTTAGAAAATTTCATCATACGTTGCAGTTTAAGAAAATATTAAGCTACATTAATATTTTCAATACTGCATCAATTTCTCAGATTTTCTTTTACGCATAAATTCATGAAGCATCCTGCATAAAGCTGTGTAAGAATATAGCACCTAAAGATACAATTGCATTATAAACCTTTCACCTCAACTAAAAAATATTAGGGACTTACCACATCACTCTCAATTCGAACACCACCAAAGTTCTTGAATCTATCTAGTTCTTCCTTTTTAAGGAATTTCGACAAATTTGGATGCTCCAAAGCAGGATTTAGAAGAGCATCAATGAAATAGCACCCTGGCTCCACAGTTATCACCTGAAGGACAGGCAACAGTTCAATGTTTGTACGAAATTCACAAAATTAATATGCTTTTATTGTTCGAGCATAAAAAGATAATGAGCACAAAGAGTCTATAAATGACACATGCCAAGCATGAGCATATCTGATGCAAAGCGGAAAAACAGATCGAATAGAGAACCCAAAGTCCAACGGTAGATAGACAGAAGAGAGGATGTGAGAGGAAAATAAAATTTTAATTCATTAATAAATTTATGCAAAGTACAAGTACAAAATCTCTATTTATAAAATAGAGTTATAGAGATAATATCAAGAATTTTGAACTCAAATTTTAAATAATTCAAAATTCAATCATAATATTATCAAAATTCAATCATCATATTATCAAAAAGGATAATTAATACTAATTTCAATTATCATAAATTCAAAAATACTAACTTAAATGAAATAATTGGCATAAATCCTAAAATAACCAAAACTTAATTTCTTTTCAGCATTAATTCCCTTGGGCCCAATAATACTGTTTCTGAAGTGTTATGTAGAAGACTTTTTGCTGGGAAGCCTGATAAAGATGCTGGGGGAACTACTTCATGAACATCCTTTATATATTTATTAGTTAAAAAAAGTAGAATCTTGAGGCTACAAATGTCCATTCCCTTCATAAGGCCATATTTGATCAGTTGTTTAGAAATTCTAATACTTTCTTGTCCATGAAAACAAATCAATATGGCAGTGCGTATACCAATTTGATGGAGACAATTGTAGAAAGATAATATTAACCTGATAAAGTAGATGACAATAACAATAGAAAATTGCGGAGAAACAATAGTGAACCGAAGCTCCAACTACAGTAACAATTTTCCAGCAACATCTCTTGTTCAAGCCCACCTTCAAGCATAAAATAATTCATCATCATGCACAGGTTCATACAGAGGGGAAGGTATTGGGATTGGTGGAGTTGGTGGTGGGGCAATAGAGACTGGAGTGGTTGGACTTAATATGATTCTTGAACTTTTGTCATCCACAAATATATATTTTTTTCTAAACTCTTTGGAACATTAACAAAAGTTTTAGATTAAGCTGGAATGAGTTTCCGATGAGATCAGGAATAATTAAAATCATAATAAAATCCATAAACAATTGAATAATCCTCAACTGCATCATGATGCATCTTGGAAGTAAAACCAGCAAATAAAAGAGAAAAAAAAAATCATAGGAACGCAAAGATAATGACTGTTTTCTGACTTCTCATTCAAAAACAATGCAAGATACAATTAATCTACTATTCAAGAGATAGATCAGCTTTCCCACAAACCCTAGACCCTGCTAGGAAACTCATAAAGAAAACTACAACAGAAAATAAATGGCAAGCTACCAAAATAACAACATAGTTGGTCCTTTCGCCTCCCGGCTCGGTGAAGATGCCGCTCCCTCATTTTATTCCTCGCACAGTGGAAATGTTAAACCCTCCTGCTCCTCGCATGATGAAGATGTTGCTATCTCCTTGGCTAGTAAGTTTTTTTGCCACGGTGTAGATGTCATCCCTCCTTCAGCTCCCCACTACGGCAAAAATGTTGTCCTCTAGTCTCCTTGGCTAGTAAGTTTTTTTGCCCAAAGACTTTTTGTAGAACTCTTCCCCAAGAGCTCTACCATCCCAACATGGAGGACCCAAGGTGTAGGCTGATCGAAACAATCGTGTGGCTCCCTTGCACCCCTTGACATTCTCAAGGAATGCTCCCTCAACCTCAACTCCTCTCTCTCCCAAGCGGCTTGGACACCTTCATACAAGCAAGAAGGCTCCCTCTTCTTTTCTAAAGCTCTCTCTCTGAAAAAATATCCTTGGTTGCTCAACCTCAGACCCTTAAGTTGACGGACACAGGGAGCTTTGGAGTCATGATAGGGATGGGGAAGGTGGAAAAGAGTAGAGGTTTTTGCATGAGGTTAGTGCTGAAACTCCAAGATATATAGATAGCTGAGGATTTTCTTCCATTGGAGTTAGGGAGCACAGATGTCATTTTGAGCATGAAGTATGACCCCGCCAGTCGAACAAGATCACAAGAACACGATACTACCTTGCGTAGCCAGAAGTGGGATTATCACCTCCGAGTCCAAAAGACACAGAAGTATTCCAATTACTGGCGAAGCTGGCTGTCGTTTCCTTACTCAGACGTAAGGAAGGGAATAGTTCACCACCTGAATCAAAAAGGATCCAAGATACAGAAAAACAAATCCCAAACACAGGATAATTAGCAAAACAATCTTCTCTGCTTTATTCCAGTAAAAGACTAATATATATATACATGGCCAACAGACCGAGACAGAGTAGGCTACAGGAATAAAAGAACTAAAAACCAAAACAGAGCAGGCTATAGGAAGAAGAACAAAACAATCTAAACAGAATACATGTATGTGACGCTCCGGCGTCAAAGTAGTTGCAAACCCTGAGAGAGACTAAGGTGGACTGGAAGGCATTGACCATGCAATTTATGGAGGGAGGAAGGTGATGATCAAGGAATATCCTAGTTTATATAAAACTAGGGTTTCTCTTAGGATCTTGGTAAGGGCAATCCAAGGAACATGGATGGAACTATTGGTGGAGCTCTAGAGCCTTAAGGGAGGGGAAGGAACGGAGAAAGAATAGGAGATTTCATAGATAGTCCAACCACTCCTGCAACAATTCAGTGAGGTATTCTAACTGCCTCAAGGCCTACCTCCATGCCATTAACCTGAGAGAAGGGGGTATCCCCTATTAGTGTTTGGTTCGACCGGTACTCAAAGATTCAGAAGGATGAAATTGGGAGGCTAATGAAAGAGGTGTTGGAGGCCCAGATCATTCGTCCCAGTGCCAACATTTTCTCTTGCCCTGTGTTGCTAGTGAAGAAGGACGTTAGTTGGAGATTTTGTGTAGACTACTGAGCTCTGAATAAGAAACGGTGTTGGATAAGTTTCATATACCAATCATTGATGAGTTGCTATATGAGTTTTATGAAGCGGTAATATTCTCCAAGATTAATTTGAAATCATGATAACATTATATCAGAATGCGGCCTGTAGACATCCACAAGACAGCTTGCAGAACTCATTAAAGCCACTACGAGTTTTTAGTGATGCTTTTTGGGCTGACCAATGCTCCAGCTACTTTTCAATCGCTAATGAACAAGGTATTACAACCCTACCTCCGCAAATTTGAATAAAATTTCGATGACATCTTGATGTATAGCCGACCAAGTAGAGCATGTGGAGCACATGAGAGTCGTGTTAGTGACATTAAAGGAATATCAGTTGTATGCGAATTTGAACAAGTGATCCTTTGCACAACGGAGGGTGAAGTATTTGGGACATGTGTCCAAATCAAGAGAAGCTGCAGATCTTGGGACTCACAGGATACTACAGGAAGTTTGTGAGGGGATATGGCTCTATAGCATGGCCATTGATAAAGAAACTAAAGAAGGATAGTTTCAACTGGAGGGAGGCAACCACCTAGACATTTGAGCAGTTGAAGAAAGCCATAACGAGTGTCTCTATGTTAGCACTACTAGATTTCAACTAGTTATTTCTAGTGGAGAGTGATGCATCAAGCTATGGTTGGTGGCAGTCCTTATGCAGAGTCAAAGGTCCATAGCTTATTGTGGGCTCCGAATTCGGCCTCGGCCTCCACTTGATTTGCTTTTATTCTACAGGGGAGTTTTAACGGATTAAGTTCCAGGGTAAATTTTGGAAGGCAAATGGGTTTGTAGATAAGACACTACCCAGAGATTTTGCCCTCATTTTGTAAGGACTTTATGATTTCAGTTCTGGTTTCCTATAGGCGCAAACCCCTATAGTTAATTACCCTTCCCGATAACAAGAGAGAACTTTTGATTAAGGCTAGTCGTCAATCAGATACGTAGAAAATACGTGTTATCTGGCATATAGTAGCAGCAATGGGTTTGGGATTTGGAAGTTCAAGATTTGAAAGATTTGATATTTAAAATTTGAAAAATTTCACCATCCTGCACTTAAAGCGGATGGTGGGGGGAATGGATAATAGACCCGATCAAGATCTCATGGTTCCGTCGTCCCGGGCAATCGTGGTCCCTAGTCTACTTGGTCAGAGGACGTAGTTGACCCAACATGACAGAAGGATCCTTGTCGGCAGCCATGTGTTGCTTCGTCCAAGAGTATCTTGTAGACCTGGGTTGGATGTTTGTCTAAGGGAACAAATTTGAATCCACCTTAGCTAACAGAGAGTTTCGTGCCCTATCGATCATATCATATTGATTCATATCTCAAGAATTTGATGCTACTAAGGAACGTATTAGCTTTGGCCATAACCGGTATTTCGTGGTGCCATTTGGCGGCAAAATCACTTGGTTTAGAGGGCTCCGGGTCATAACCGTTTATCCTGCAGTGTCATTTGGAGGTAAAACTGCCGGCTAGTAGACATGTACTACGCCCTTATTGAGAAGAGATTGTTTGAGAATGGATCCTAGTGATATTTTCGACCATGCATTAAGCTCTATGTGAGCTAAAGTTATTTTCGAATTTGTCCACCTTGACAAACTATTGCGAAGGGTGGGTGGATTTTGTTTTGATTGTTTGATGATTTAATTTCAATTTTAAATATTTGAGATTTTTTATTAATTTTTTTGGAATTTGGACTTTGGGTGGCATTATTGAAAATTTGGAATTAACCCCTCCGATTTAGATTTGCAATCAATACGGCCATCATCGTGGTGACTTTGAGGTCACTTGAAAATATCTGAATTTTGTGAAAGTTTGAAAGCATTTTGAAGTATTTGAAATTAACTCTTCCGGTTGAGATTTTTGTTTAACACGATCATCATCGGGGTATTTTGGGTCACTTTCATTTGTGGATTGAACATTGTCAACTCTGCTTAAACTGTCAACAAAGGATCGAGTTCGTTGCTGGCTTTGTGCCTTTATTAGTGAATTCTCATTATTATAGGTCTTGAAGGCCTAATATGAATGTATTAAGACAAATATATAGGTCGCCGCAACCGTATATTTGTTTGATGGTTTAAACCTTGTCGACTTCTATTGATCCGCTTAGAAGGATCGGATTCGAACTTGAATTCACTTATTGACCCACGCAGCATCCCTAGACGCCACGTGTGATCCTACAACACGCTCGTCAGGGTCCATGCGGGTGTATGATTATATTTGCCCCTTTTTGTGTACTTATATGTATACAAACTACAGTGCACGTGCGAGGAAAAATTTTGGACATTTGACGAGTCTTCTATAGCGGCTCATAGGAAGTCGTATTTGTCGTAGCCCTTTTGTATTTGCCCGTTTTATACAGATAGACTGTCGTGCACTGCTTGCTTTCTGCAGGTGGAATTTAGTGCACTAACGAATCTCCTGCTAATGCTTGTAGATAATTATATCCACCATAGATAAGACACCCTTGTTTATGGTTGAGTTGCTTTACATATAAATCTTCTAGCGCCAGTCACAGGAATTTGTATTTGTTATATTATTCTACACTTTGTTTATGGTCGACACACTGTTATACAAAGAATTTTCTACGATAGCTCATATGGATTTGCATTCGTTGTAGTCATTTAATATTTTGCTTGTGGTTAATATATTGGGTGTATGACGAGTCTTCCTCAACAGATCGTAAGTGCGCACATCCGTTGTACTCATATAAGATTGTGTGCGTAGATGACATTTTGCATACATGACGGATCTCCTACAACCCTGCAAACATTTATATTTATTGCTTGTTATACCTTGTATGTTTGAGTTCATCACATGTCACCTATCAAATTCTTCTGCTCATAGGCGACACACTTTTTCAGCAATTTTGCGTGATGTGCATACTTTAATTAGGGGTCGTACAATCCGTAACGCATAAGAGTGTGCTTATGTTTATTTTTTAAGGCACATGTTCATGGGATGTACAAGTCGACTAACTTTAATAGCTGGCGTACACGCTATTTAAAGCACCTGTGACTTGTAAAAGTGACGGACGATTCCCACTTTATTATGAAGCATTTGCTCAGAATAATTATCGGGGATGTGCAGGGATACTTATGTATTTACAATTAACATAAACACATTTTGTAGGAAAGGTAAAATTTTTTTACTTTTATTTTTACTTTTACCCCCATTTTTAAGATAATTACCAACCGTATTCAGATGTATTTACGCTCGTATTTCACCAGCTGGTGAATACTCTAATAGGAATCCAAGGATAAAGCCTCGAAATGGCATCTTAGGATTCTAAGATGGTGGGGCCCGCAGGCGTACCTTCTTTGTCTTTTAGCAAGAGGATCCTAGGCTGGCGGGGCCTACAGGTATAACTTCCCTGTCCTTTAGCAAGGGGATCCTAAGTTGGCGAGGCCCACGAATAATACGAATTCAATTTTATAAATAGGAGGGGAGACCTAGCTCATTCATTCACATTCCATTTCTGTAAGAAGCTTTGGTCAGGAACTTAAGTGTGTGCAAGTCAAAAGCATGAAGGAAGAGGCTTGATTCAAACCTATTGGAGAACGACTAATTCCCTTACAAGTTCACTGCAAGTTGTATTTCACAATTATTTGTATTTCTTATATTTTTAATTTTCAGTGCCGGGAGCCTAGGGTGTCGTATGTTTTATTTTTGTTGACTTAGAACTTTAGGTGAATTTTAATCTTTTTGAAATTTTCCGAGTCATGGGTTTTGTTGAAAATTTTGGCAGCATCCCAACATTGTCCCCGCATAAAGTGAGAACAAGTAGGATGAAAAGCTGAGTAAGATCATATGAGACTTACTACCAGACAAAGACAACCATCCTGGTTACTCTTTGATGGATTAGAAGCTATTATACTAGGGACAGTTTGGCTTCTAAGGACATCGCCACACATCCCTCAGTTATTGCAAGAGTTTCATGTCACATCTATTTGGGGACATTCAGGAGTCCATAAGATATATCATAGACTAGCAGGGGAGCTTTATTGGGTGGGCATGCAGAAGGATGTAGAGGAGTTGGTAACCAACTATGATGTATGTTAGAGACAAATACCTAGCTATGGCTCTAGATGATCTTCTACAAACATTAGCATTGAGGGTCATTGTTTGATTAACGAAGGACATTTTTCCGGATAGAGAGCTAGTCTTCTTGCTTGTAAGAGGGTGTCAAAGCCACTTGGGAGAGAGATGAGGTGAGGTTGAGGGAGCGTTTTGCTTGAGGGTGTCAAGGGGTGTGAGGGAGTCACACGATTGTTTCGACCAGCCTACACCTTGGGTCCTCCATGTTATGATTGTGGAGCACTTGGAGAAGACATCTCAGCCGTAGCGAGGTGCTGAAGGAGGGACGTCATCTGCGTCGTAATAAGGAGCTAAAGGAGACGATAACATCTTCATTGTACGAGAAGCAGAATGAGGGTTTAACATTTCCGCTGTGCAAGGAGCAAAATGAGGGAGTAGTATCTTCACCAGTCTAGGAGGCGAAATAAAAGAGATTCATCATGTTCAAAAGAGTGTGTAAAGGTCATTCTATACCTAGTGAGGAAGAAGTGTTTCTTCACTTTGCGGCGTGCTAAAGAAGCGTAAGTTAGTGTAAGAGGATGACCTTTGGGGAGTTGACATAGGTTGATTCGACCGAACCACTATGAAAATCAAGTTTGTGTTTTTTTTACTTTCTTGTAATTACTTTCCTTCACTTTGGTTACTTGGTTAATCTTTGAAAAAGTTTTGGTTGAGGATATTCTCATTAAAATTTTAGTTAAAAGTTAAAAACAAAATATTTTTCTGAAAGTTTGAAAAACAAAAATATTTGTTCATATTTTTTTTACTTTGAAATTTTTTTTATAGCTTTTGCATATCACTCTGATTTGATATAAAAAATATATAAAAACCAATTAACTCCCCCCCCCCCCCCCCCCCCCCCCCCCCCCCCCTCTCCACCCGCGTGCACCATAGCACTTTCACTATACACTAATAGCTAATTATAAAAATAATAATATATGGCAGGCTTCTATTAGATGTACAGTTATGATCAAAATCATCATATATTAGATAAAATAAAAGGGAAGGCTGTGATTTCATTTGGGAAGAATCACAAGCCACTTTTATAATAATAGTATAGATATAGATATGCCCTTGATGTATGCGAAAATTGAGACCAATCATTTGGATTTTTAAACTAAAAATCATCATGCAATCTAATATGAGTTATACAAAAGAAAATTATATAAATTTCACAAATAATTTTAATGTTACAAACTAAATTTCATAATTTATTAATATCATGACTACCATCAGCATAACTAGTATAATTAAATCTTTTTTCTCTTATTATAATCTATAATCATAACATCACCTATTATAGTAAAGTAGTTTTAACATTGCATGTTGATCAATATAAAATTTTTTATTTGAGAGTTTAAATTATGTAAATGTTACATTAAAAGAAAAGCATAAAATTTAGTGTTGCAAATATGAGGATGCTTTGGTGATGAGTGGCTATATACTTAGAGACAGAATGTGAAACAAGCATATACATGAAAAAGTTGGAGTAGCTCCAATGGCATATAAGATTAGAGAGAGTAGTCTAAGATTGTTTAGTCATATAAAATGTTGGCCATCCAATGACCCTGGTAGGAGAGTATCTAAATTAGATCCGTTTTATATTAAGAAAGGTAGAGGTTGACCTAAAAAGACTTGAATAAAAAGAATTAGAAATGATCTTTATTTTAGGTAACTATTAATAGGACATAATGAAAAAAAAAAAAAAAGATTCATATGACCGACCCCACATAATGGGATAAAGGCATGATGTTGTAGATTAAATTATGTAAATGCTACTTTTCTTACCCATCAAATGTTATATTTGGATGTTCAATATAACTTTTAAAACTTTCGTATAAAAAAAAAACTCTAAAGATACTTGGTAATTACTATCTAATTACTTGTTACCTTCAAATTGTGATAATTGTAATTTTATTATTTGCTGTTTTATTTTAATTTATTTGGTATTTTAGAGCTGTAAGGATTTGTTTGTGTTACCAAACTAAAAGAGAATTATACACACAACTCATTAATTGGGATTTCATAGGTTAAAATTTGGATTTGTAATGAAGATAACAAGCTTCCCTTCAAAATAGGTCACAGTTTTGTTTTCTTTAACTCAACTCTTAAGTTCGTCCACTATCTCCTATAGTTCTAACTAAAATATCAAATCTTCTCTCACCATACTTCTCCTTTAAAAAATATCAATAATATATACATAAAAGAAATTTATATGACTGCTAAATCATATTTTGATTTTTATTTTACATATAAGTAAATAAATATTTTTTTAATATAATACTTTTTAAAGTTGTGTTTTATTGTGTTCTTATTTATTTTAAAATCTTAATCATGACTCCTCAATGCTATCTAAAATCAATTAAAATACCTACATTAACTCCCTAACATCTCAAACCTTTGATATGGAGTTCCTCATCTGTTTTTCTTTAAAAAAAAATTCATTTCAAAGCCTGACGATTTTAGATGTGCTTGATATTGATGAAATTCTGTTTTGCAAGAATGAAATAATCGGCACAGTCAAATATTGGGAGTCTGAACATCACAGATATGCTAGATATTGCTGAGACTATTTTACGATAATGGAATATGAAGTATATTCAAGGAGCTTCAGACACATCACAAATCCTAAATTAAAGTTCCTGGTTATCATTTAAGTTAACGAATCTCATATTAAAGGCTTACGATTGACAATAATGAAAAAATTCACTAACCATTCCCTCCTTCAGTTCCCTGATTGTTCTTAAAGAACTCAGTCCAGGCTCTTTGGGCCTTTCCATTCCCTGCAAGAAGCATCAGCAAAGCTTGTCAAAAGTTAAAGCAGCAAAAGTGAAAGGGTAATATGATAATAAATGATTGTTAGACATAACCGTTATCTGGAATTAAAGAATACTGAAATACAAGAGCAAAATCAAGCACCTTAGTATAGCCACCAGGATCATGAGTGTCGATTCCAAGCAAGTGTCCAAGACCATGAGGCAGGAAAATAGCACCTAACCTTTCTGCCACCATTTCATCAATATCACTAGAAAAAGGCTGAAGACATGAGTTCAATTTGCTTAACAATTTTTCACTAGGTCAATAAAAAATTTAAAAATAAATACCCAACAATGATTCCGAAAGTCTCAAGTGATTCAAGGATTATCTTTTCTGCAAGCCTGAAAAAGAGAACATAAGTATGTACCTTTAACCAACGGAATTTTACTTATTCACATAACATGAAAAATATTATGATGATACATAAAAAGAACTGAAAATAGATTGAAATCAAGAATAACACTGAAAAGCATCTATTTGCAATCATAAGTCCAGTATTTAAATGGTGCTAAAATTTCTCAAGTACCTCAACAGCAAGTATGGATAGTGATATGCCTTTACCAGGTTTTTTTTTTTTTAATACAAGGAAAGAGTAACTGTTCCTGATGCCTAAGCTCTTATATTCACCAACTCTCAGAGCAAAAAACAACTATAGAGGACTTCCACGTTTCTAAACTCTTGTACCTCAAGTTCTTTAGAATGCAAAAGAACATAGGAATGAGTTACCAATTTCATCCCTTATATAAAATCTTATAACCCAATATTGATGCAAGCAAACTAGAGAGAAAAGACAAGTTGGAGAACACCAGGACAAAATATTAACCAAACTCGATTCACTATAGCTTGCAAACAACCAAACAAACATTCGAAGAAACAAAAGTCAAATCAAACGAAACAAAATAAAATCATAAAAATGCTATCCTCAGAACAACCGAGTAGCGGTTTCCTCACATGCAACGAGAGTAGGAAAATATAATAAAATTGTGCTTAGGCTTGCAAACGGAGGGTCCACCACTGCAAAAGGTTCCAACGTCCTACCAAACTCCTCCGGCAAATGTCTCCAAATTTCAGCCAACAAACAACTTCTAAAGCTCAAGAAGAAGGAAACAGGGGGAGTGGAACTTGCATAGAGAAGAAGAGGTTAGAAGCCAAGATGAATTAGAGAGGAGGAAAGGGGGGTGGAACAAGCTCTAAAGCTTTTCCAAGAAGAAACCCTCAGGTTTTTGTAGAGTTTTTACTCATATTTTCAACAACCTTTTCTATCCCAAAACATCTCTATTTTATAGGCAAAGGAAAGAAGCTAAACAGCCATAGCACCTCCAACCAAATCCAAACAAATTTAGGGAAATGAAAAGACCAAAAGATATCACAACATCCCACAAAACTGCACAGAAAACAGGGATAAAGAAGCACGGGAAACCTAGCCATAAGTCATGGGAAGCCCAGCCAGCAAGGGACCCGAAGAGCCAGCACAGGAAACAGGGCAGCACATCACGGGAAAACAACCAGAGGGGGTAAAACCGAGAGGGACTGACCACGGGAACAGCAACAGCCAACAGAAATCGAAAAGACAAGGGGAAGGGAAGAGACATAAGTCCACTCCACAATAATGAGCTTATATAGAAGTATACCTTTGTAATGAACCGAATGAGTGGCCGGTTCAACCGAACCGGCCAACCCATCTTTTAATAGCCGTGACCCCAAAAAGGGGTCGGTACTGGCTGTTTCGCGAAACAGGAAGTGGAGGGGGGGCGGACGACCGACATTTCACGCGAAAGCTTGGGGAGATTTTCTTATGCCATTTTTAGCAAACGATCACGTTAGAGGGTAAGATTAAACAACTCCTTTTCGTTCCTATTGCTATATAAGTAAAGGTTTGAGAGAAACGACAGTGGAAGAGAAGAACAAATTGGGAGGAAATTGGGAAAAAGTTTGTTTTCCCAAATCTTTTATAAATTGTTCCTAATATTTTCTCTAATTAGTGTAAACATTTAATTTGATAATAAGGAAGACATTTGGAAGCAAGGAGAGGAGATCTGAGGGAGAAAGAAGAAAGTTTTCAATAAGAAAGAAAATTTGTTATGAGGTATGAAAGAAATTCAATACTTGTTGAATTATTCAAATTGAGATTTAACATTAATAAATTTGTTCTATTCTTGTGAACAGTTAACGACTTCCAAACTGCACGATTATTGGAAGAAGAACTAAAGTGGGTATTTATAAAAGTTTAAATTTCCTTTATTTCATTCTTTATTTTCATTTTGAAAGAAGTAGATATTTAATTGTTTAGACTTATAATTTCTTTTACCGTTGGAAATAATTATTTGAAATAAGAAACGATATGCACGAAAACAAATATGTAACAAAAAAGAGTATGTAGAAATGAGTATGTCAAAAAAATATAAAATAAAGTTTAGAAAACAATCATACATATGTATATGATTCATACATGCAAATAAAAAGTATATATACATATGAACGCATTATACATGAAGGGATGAAAAATAAATGAAAAAGGAAAAGGATATACGTGAAAAGTACAGGAGTCACTCACGTATGGTACTGGTTGAGGAAGCAACCTACCTGTGCACGAGAAATAAAAATGGAAAAGGAAAAAGAAATGAAAATGGAAATGTATGTACCTTTGATACATTGAGACGATATTCATGTACAATTAAATGAGAAAGGGAATGTATATTAAAGTAACTCTTTTAAGTATGTAAATGAAAATTTTATAATGTGCATAATAGACCGTATAAAATAAAATGAATGTAAAGAAAAGTATGCTACTTAGTAAATGAATAGACTTACAAAAGAAATAAATTTTATTGTAATTGTAAATGATTATACATTGAGTTTACTTAGTAAACTCAAAATATGAATTTAAATGTTTCAGGTAAGTTCCTAAGAAAAAAAATGGCTGAAAGAGAAGAATTTGTCTACAGAAGGCGGCGTGCAAATGACAACAGGTAAATATTGTGTTTTAGTGGCTATTCAGTATAAATGAAGAAGTAGTAAAATGTTTAATGAATTTTATCATCCGACTTTAAGTACCCGCCTCGTTAGATCGAGCATCCAGGCCGGGTCGTGACAACCTTTTTGATTTAATGAGCTAAGAAGTGCATTTATTCCACCAATTATTGAGTTAAACTTCAGCTCAAACATTAATGAGCTAACACCAAGTATAATCCAGATTTTGAGCTCAACACCAAGAAGCCAAGGCCTAACCCGTGAGCAGCAAACATCTTCAAACCGAGAACAGCAAGAAACCCATGGACAAGAAGGAACCAAATGCAAGAAAACACAAGGCTTTCCATGCCCAAGCTCTTTCCTACCATGATCATTGGATAGCTAATAAAAACATAAAACACAACTATATATTGTTCAAAATACATTAAAACAAAATAGACTAAAAACATGAATGCATCAAATATTAAGCCTAATTAATATGAGTGCTGCCCTAAAATGAACTTACCATAAACTATTAGTTCTCTAATCCTACTGAAATCATTGGAAGCACATACCATGAGCTATTGTGTGCATGCTTCAAAGGTTTTAGAGCCATAAAGAACATTCATACATGTGATGGCTTGCATTCATGCGGTAAATAAGGTCCAAGCATGAGCAATTTTAGGGAAGGAAAACGGCTGTGGTGCAATTAAATTACCCACTTTGGTGTGAACAAGCTGTTTGTTTAAAAGAGTTGATTGGTATGAGGCCAAATGAGTGTTAAGATAAAAGATAAATGAATTTAGTTGTGAGAAGAAAAAGTAATGCCAAGTAAAATTTCACTACATTCCAAATACATCAGATACCCTTATGATTTACCTACAAAATAGAGGCCGTCAAATCCACTGCATCTACATTAATTTGCAGAGAATCACCTTCCTCTACAGTTTTGTTGCTTCCCCATGATGTCGCAACTTCCAGGTTTCTTCATTGACTGCAACAATCACACCAATCATTTGCAATCACAACTCTTGGCATCTGATTCAAGCATAAACAACCTAAGCATCCTTCCCAAACATGGCAACTCTAGCACGCCTTTCCACTACAACTATTCTCGCAAACAAAAGATAATGCTATCAAAAGGGATGGCGTTCATGGTGGTATGTTGTTGGATGGAAGATTCAAGTACATGCAAATTGGTATTAAAGCCCAAGAGTAAAAATAACCTTATTATCATTATTTCTGTATCAAATGTTGGATGACATATTCTTGTAGAGATAGATATCACACTTTTTTATGGCTCTCCTTTAGCTCAATAATCATGTAGGTGCAGTCGAGACCATCGTGCATACCTCTTAGTTTACACTCAAGACTCGGAGAAGATGAGGCCATTAGTAAATATGAGAAGAGTGATCCTTATAAAAAACTTATCAAAGGTATAAAATTTGTCATCATTTTGCATGTTGTCAAGATATTATGAGAAGCACTTCAAAGCTTAGGCAGAGAGAGTATATCCATGTCTTAACCATTTACTTCTTTGAAAATAACCCACTATGTCATAATTAACTTGGATGGAGAAAAGGGCTTGGCAATGCATCAAGTCATTCAGATGATGAATTTTCCAGGGAATTCTTTCATCTTGATTGTTTTTAAGATGTAAAATTTATAACGATGCCCTTAAGCATGACCACTTTGATCCACATGAAACGCAATAACTTTTTGGAGCTGAATGAAATAGCTCATGAGCAAGGAGAAGAGATGCTAATGTCTACTAGGAATGAAAACTAAAATAATTTTTTTTTTCACCAACTGAAACATCACAGCCTTTATAAAATTAACAAGAAACTTTGATATAGATAGACATTTGCATAATGAAATAAGTGCAATCAATAATTGTTTTGAGGCATCTAACATTCTAGCAAAGCAAAAGGGTTATCATAAAGATGGACTTCTATGTCAAAACCCAGCTCGGAGGCGAGAACAGACGACCTGACAGTTGATTAAATTTTTGTCTACTAATTATCTATTTCTAAAAGAGCCAATAAAATTTCAATTTTTTTATTTAATAAAATTTTATAACTATTTTGACAAATATTTTTCTCTAAAAGCATCACACCTACGATACACATTATTTTTTCTACTCATTTAACCTCTTCGTCTTCCTCCATTTCGCTGTCACGGCGCCAAGCAATGATAGCAACGTGGTTTCATCAACCTCTTCATCTTCTGTTTAGGCAAGATCGGGATATTACAATCAGCCTCTCCGTCTTCCATCTCAGTAAGATCGAGATATTACATTCCACACCTTAAATTTGTTTGGACAAATTCTCAGATTACTACTAGCTATAACTCTGTTGAGGCTCATATATAGAAGAGGCTTCAATTTGCAATTAAATAGTTTATGCTTTGAGGAGTTGACTTCATGTGCAGCATCAACATAAAGTCCAAGAAAAATAATACAAACTAAGGCACTACATAAAGATTTTGGCTCTAAGCAAGTTCATGAATGACCCCTCTTTCCTCCAACAAAAGCAATATGGCATAGTTAGAAAGCTTCTAATCAAATCGCTTAGGCTAGGGTCAACCACATCAAGGAAGGAGGGATATTGGAAGATTTCATGCTCTCAAGACTCCTCTCCAAAAAATTCACCGTGCCATCAATGTGAAAGAAGGAAACTACCTATGGATAGTGCTATAGGCTTCCCACATCGCCACATACTTGCATAAATTCTTCCACTTAATCAACACTTCTCTAATCCTCTTGTCTCCTTGGCGCACACCTTGAACCTCCAGTGGTTCTAATAATTACCTCCATATCTTCTAACAGTGTAGACAGTAGAGCGAGCGAGAGTGTATGGCCTCCAATGGCTCATCTCAACTGCGACATATGAAATACTAGATGGATGGCTAAGTTGATGGCAACTGTAGGCAGTAAGCAACCGCGCCAATCAGCCTGTCAATCTTATCCTTCTAAACCTGTGGGTAGAGATTTGGTCTAACGCTAATGGAAGTGACTACTTCCTACAGAATAATAGAGTGCTTGTGCTCCCATGGAGTAAGCAATCCTTGAGGAGGTTGGAATATCTCAGTGAACGACTGGAGAAGTGGCTAAAATTCTTCTAGAATGTCTTCTATATCTCGAGTATCTCCTCCCTCCAAGCTCTGGAATCCCAATCCTTCACCCTATATGGCATGCACCATGGTTTTCAAGGAAAACATTGCTTTGGATAAACAAGGGTCTCCCTTAATCACTACCTTTCTCCCCTCCACTTGGATCTCCATAACTAAGGCCTTCCAGTACACCTTGGCCTCCCCCAAGCTTTGTAGTCGCTTCATACCCAAGATTAGATCAGTACTTACCAACTCCAGTGGAAAAAAATCCTCACTGATGTGAATCCCTTGAAACTCCACCACCAATCCCTGACAAATACCCCTGCTGTTCTCCACCTTCCATGTGACCATCATCACCCCAAAGCCTCCCAAGTCTACCAACTTTAGCCCAAGCCTATCAACCACCTGATTGAATATGAAACTGTGGTCAGCCCCACTATCCACCAAAATCACCACCACTTCCCCGCCTATCTTTCCCCTCATCTTCATAGTGTGATTCGGGGTGAATCCCACTATAGAATTCAATGAAACTTCTGCCACCTCCATGTGTAACGACTCCTCTTCCTCTAATACTTCTCTTCTGTCTCTACTCTACCTATCTCCTCCTCATTACAAACAGAAAGGACCGGCAAGGTGTAATGTTTACACCTACGGCCCGGTGTAAACTTCTCATCGCACCTAAAACATAGCCCCTTAGCCCCCATGCAGCACCATATTAGTCGGTCGTCTAAAGTTCCCTCAAAGCCAAGCTTCCAAACATTTCTCCTTTGGAGCTTCCCTTTGACCCGATAGAACTTGCAACCTAAGTGCAAGGAAGGTGGTCGTCATGCGCTAAGAACCTCAAACTACCCCCTTTGCTACTCGTTTCAAGTGAGTTTGTGGCCTCCATCAACTGGGTTAACTCCATAACCTCTCCCAAGTCACGGGTCTTGCCACCCGCACAGTAGCTCTCAACTCTAGTTTAAGCCCCTTCATTAAATTTCTTTCTAACATTGTCTCTAGTAGTCTCCCTAAACATCCCTACAGAAGCTCAAAGCACTCTCGATACTCCCTCACCGTTCCCACCTGTGTCAAAGCAATGAACTGCTCATAATGGTCCCTTTCCTACTTGATTCAAAAGCGCTCTAATAAATGGTCCTTGAACTCCTCCCATGAACGAATCAGGTACCTCATCTCCCTTCATGTGTACCATGTCAGTGTCTTCACCTCAAGACATAGAGTTGTCGCCATTTCCCTTCTGTCAACCCGTTCACCGCAAAATATCTCTCTACTCTATAGATCCACCTATATGCATCATCGCCTTCAAACCTTAGCATTTTCACCTTCCTGACCTTCAGATCTTTAGTGGTTTCTTTACTCTTTGTTGAAACTTAGTGGTTGTTCACCTAAGGCATTAACAAATTCTTTGTTAACCCCTATACTTCTTTCTCGTCTCCACCCAGCACATCTTCCCTCTCCCACAAAGCTAAGCTTGGTCACCCCTAAACCCTAACCTCTCCCAACCACCAGACCATTCCAACACCTCCAAATATCTCCTCTATACTTCCCCTACAACCCCAAAAATTCCCAAAAGCCTGGACTTCTCATCAACCCCAGGATACCAGGCCAAAGGCCAAATACAAGGTGACAATTTCCATGCATGAGCACCAAGTTAAAAATATTACAACTCTTTGATTACTGATCCAAAATCTATAAAACAACTCACTTAATTTCCTAACATCTCAAGCCATTGATCTAGAATTCCCTACCATTTTCCTCCAAGGAAACTTACCCTTTCAAAGCCAAGAATCTTAAGCTCAACATATATTCACAAACTTAATACCCATTTTTTCATTGCCTACAAACCCTTTCACCACCACTGCAAGGGATCACCAATAACACTAGCAATGCTTATTTTTTTTCGGGAGCAGGTGGTTGTGGGTTTTTTTATGGTGAGGGATTCCGATTCCATGAATAGCTAACATTATTTGATAAGAGAGAGCCTCCTATAGAGACTAGAATAGAGATCAGTAGCACAAAGGGCTAAAGTGATTTCATTGCAAACTCTGGCATATCCTAATCGACTTCTTACAATAGTTTGTGCATCAAGCCAACATGATTTCCAATCTTAAGAGCAACACAACCGATAATCTTTTGAGTATAGAGGTGTATATGCAAACTAGAAACAAACCCAAAAAAGAACCAAGTTAAATGAATCCTTTGTAAATAGGGTGCTTGGTGTCCATCTCTTGGAACAAATGAGACTCTATAGATCATCTATAATCCAGTATCATCAATCGCTTGGCATTCATCTGGACATCTAAGTCAAACAAATAGAAGCCATTTTCCAAAGCAAAGATTTTGACACCTGCCAAATAATGCCAAGTTGTTTTAATATCCTCTATTAAAGTCATGAAATAGAGGCATTACATGTTTTTCCTTTAGGCAACGCATTCGTGAAGTGTATCCTCAAGAATAGTTATAGCCCCTTCTCCACGATGTATGGCATTGAGTGATCGCTCCAACAACCATTTCCAAAAAGTGCAGACCAGTTAAGAGTTTTACCAGTTATAATGCATGGCTCTAGATGGGAGTCATTTGGGATGCATCTAGCATAGCCAAAAATGTGTGGTACTCGAACGGTTACAAGCATAGAAAAGAGAGATTCTATTGTGGCGTTACAACAACCAACCTATAGTAAATATTATATAGCATCACAAATGAGAAGCCCATCCAGAAATCACACCAATCAGTTCAAACTAAATGAGATCAAGTGATTCACACAACGTCAAAAGAGAGTCAGGAAAAATAAAAACTTCCTCCAACAAGCCTTGCAGTTGAGGATAGGACGGGGATGAAGCAAGAAGGGAGGTGAGTTAGGAGTGGCGAGCATGGCTAGGGATGGAAATGGCAAGCGGGTCAATAGACAGTAAAAGGAACCAGCAAACTTGCATTACTTTGATAGATATAGTGATGAACTAGCAACTTTCTTTTGCGGACTAGTGTTGGCATAGCTCATTGCACAGCACAAATTACACAGCACAAGCTACACACTATGATTATCATCAAAAATACATCTTAACATTAAAAATATTATAAAGATTTTCCATAACAGGTGAAAAAACACATTACTTTCTTTCTAGTTTTATGCAAAGCTATAATGACAAACAACCAATGAGTTCCACCTTACGAGACATTGTCCTTTTAACTTAAAGAGAGATGACAAGGGTTCAAATCTCCAAAAAAAACAGACAACCAAATAATGAAGTTGCATGTAGTTGCAGATAGTTCAAATAATAAATAAAGTAGCGAATAGAATGCTATAATATTCCTATAAATATGGATTGGGGTGAAAGGATTTCCAAGGTCCAAGAGCTACCTATTTAGAAAATTTTGGTAAATTATAGACATATTCCCCCACTTAGTATTTTCTTCCTCTCCAAATTTCTACCTCTCATGAATCAGTTTTCTTCTATTCTTCTCTATACTCTAGTTAATGTTTTCACAATCTAGGGTTTTGCTAGATCTAGTGTTTTGTCCAAGAGCGCTGTCAACATAACCAATGAGGCTGCTCTCGACAATCCAGCAGCATTCCTTTAATCTTTTCAGCTCGAGATCTACAAATGCCCGGTACTTGCTCACCGATGATCTAAAATGGAAACATATAAATATTGGACCTGTTGAAAAAAGACATAGGGCAAACAGCTAAAAATAGATAAATTACTAAAATCTAAGAAACATAGACTGATAAAAACAAAAAAGAAAATTAGCAACATCCAAACCACAGCTAAAAATAACTCAGAAATTAAATACAATTAAGTATCTTAAGAATAAATATTTAAAGATGGTTTATGCTGCACATTAATTTTATTTTCTTTGTTTAGATATAAAAGACAAGCAGCCGTACTTGTGCATGTCAATCCAACTCACTCCAGGCGACATTGATTTTATAACTGAATCATGAGCCTTTAGGACAGCCTGCATTCCCATATTTCATTTAATGATTCAGAAAGCTTTAGCCTAGTTGTAATAATAAGTATATATATATATATATATATATATATATATATATATAACCAAAAAAAAACTTACATTGTATATTGCAGCCTGGTCATTAGTGAACTTTCCACTAACCTAAACAGAAAGAGGTTAAGATAAAACTCAAAAGAGCTGCAACACTTAAAAAGATTTTCTGCTCTAGAAAGAAGCAAGATTAATAACGAAATATTTTCATATTTTTAATTCAATGATCGGCACAAACCAGGTAGAGTCAAGTTCTATAATTAAACCATAAAAAATTGAAGAACGTCAACCAAAGAAGTTCTTAAAGACAATACCAGCATTATTTGAGAAAAATGTACGCGCGCATAGATAGAGATAGAAAATGGACTATTCTCTTCCTAGAAGAGAACAATCATCCTCTAGCCACTTAAATTTTAATGTTATGATTTTCAAATAATAAAAACAGCCCATTCCTCAATATCATTAAAACTAAATACATGCATAACTTAAGATTTTTCAATATCATTTGATCATCAACCAGATACTTGAAAATTTACTCAATGGATGGTTTTGATTGTATAAGGTAATTCTGATTACAATGTGCATAAACTTTCAAATAGGTCAGGATTAAAGAAATGAGTTTATAATGATATATTGAATGATTTGATTAGTGGGCTTCTTCAAGTAATGTGATCATAATTTTTTGCATGCTTGATGAATGATTACATAATTATGAAATTTTATGAAACTTGGTTCAAAAGTAATTTTCATATCGTAGATCACAATAAAAAATGCAATCTAGAGTTTGAAGACGGTGTAAAAACAACAACAACATCAAGCCTTTATCCCACTATGTGGGGTCGGCTACATGAATCCTTTTTCTCCATTCTGTCCTATTAAAAGTCAAATTCTCATTTAAATCTAATAAAGAAAGGTCATTCCTAATATTTTCTAACCAAGTCTTTTTAGGTCTACCCCTACCTTTCTTAACATAAGTAAAATCTAATACCTCTACTCTCCTAACCGGGTCATCGCAAGGCCGCCGTTTTATGTGACCAAACCATCTAAGGCGACTTTCTCTAATCTTATCTTCTACTGGAGCTACTCCAACCTTTTCACGTATATGCTCATTTCGTATCCTATCTCTAAGGGTAAAGCCACTCATCCACATAAGCATCCTCATCTCTGCCACACTTAACTTAGTATTATGCTTCTCTTTTAAAGGCCAACATTCGGCACCATAAAGCATTGCAGGCCTCACTACCATCTTATAGAATTTTCCCTTAAGTTAGGTGCAAAAAGTCGACCTCCATTAATTTACTCTCTGGACATGCTTCAATTCTCATAGTTGATCAAGGAGTAAAGTCCCATAGTCCACCTATGCCTCCGCCTCCAAAATTTGTTAATTCACTGCCAATTTTGTTTTCCAATGGTAAGTAATTAAAGGTGGAATTATTGCTCTTTGGATCCCCCTATTTCCTTGCCCGTCGTCCATCCTAGTGGGGCCCATAGCCTCCTTTGGTCCATCAATACTCCCCTCCCAAAGAGTCATCTTGTCCTGAAGGTGGAAAGAGAGAAATTGCTTATGGATGGTACTATAGGGTTCCCATGTTGTACACATTCAATTTTGTTGTGCTTTCTGTAGATGTTTCTTTAATTCTGCCAAAATCCAATCTATTTCTCCCAAGTACTACTCCACTAATAACATTGATGTATTATCATGCCCATAATGTATTAGATGATGTGGATCTCTCCTGTATAAGATTTTAAATGGCATTGTATGTGCTGTTATATGAGATGAAGTGTTATACTAATATTCCGCTCTGGCCAACCACTTAGCCCACTTCTTTGGTGTATTTGATACAAAGAAACGAAGATAAATCTCCGACCCGTGATTCACCAACTCCGTCCGGCCATCCGTCTGAGGGTGGTAAGCTATACTCTGTTTCAGGATAGTACCCTGCATCTTGAATAACTCCCTCCATCTTGAATAACTCTCTCCAGAAATGGCTCAAAAAGTAATTGTTTTGATTGGACACAATGGCCTCGGGTATGCCATGTAAATGGGCCACCTCTATAATGAATGTGGTTGCCATCGAAACCGTGGTGTATGAGTGGCATAAGGGAATGAAATAAGCATATTTGCTTAATCTATCCACTAGCACTAGAATCACTGTGAATCCTTCTGATCTAGGTAGTCCTTTAATGAAGTTCATAGTCACCTCTTCCCACACTTTCTCGGGTAATGCTAAAAGTTGTGAAAGACCACCTGGAGCAATAGCCAGGTATTTGTCTCTGATCAAAATTAGCCACCAACTCCTCTACATCCTTCTACATGCCCACCCAATATAGCTCCGCTACCAATCAATGATATATCTTTTGAACTCCTGAATGTCCCTCAATAGTTGTGCTATGAAATTCCTACAACAAGTGAGGGATGTATGGCGATGTCCTCGAAAGCACAAATTGTCCCTGGTATAGCAGCTTCTGACCCATCAAAGAGTAACCAGGATGGCAATCCTTGCCCTGCATTAATCTCCTCTAATCTTACTCACCTCCTCATCTTGCTTGCTCTCACGCTTTAAGGCCTCCCAATCCACAACCATGGGAATATATAGAGTCATAACATGAGGGTCTTCAATATGCCTGGAAAGAGCATCCGAGCATTATTTTCCAATCTGGGCTTGTATTAAATCACAAAATCATAACCCAACAGCTTGGAAAGCCACCGCTAATGCTCCTCTGTCACCATCCTCTACTATAACAAGAATTTCAAACTCCTCTCGTCTGTCCTAACAATGAAGTGTCGCTCCAATAAGTAAGGTCATCACTTCTATATTACCAACACTGTCGCCATCAGCTCACTTTCATACACGATTTCAGCCAAGCCCTACCAGTCAACACCTGGCTAAAACAAGTTATGGGTCTCTGACTCTGCATGAGAACTGCTCCTTGCCCATAGCCTGATGCATCAGTCTCCACTACAAACAGCTAGCAGAAATATGGTAATGCTAACATACCCCCACCCTACCCCCAATTTAAAACTATCTTTCTTCGGTTTATCTATCAACAACCATGCTATAGAGTTGTATCCCTTCACAAACTTCCTCTAGTACCCTATGAGTCCCAAGAAACCCCTCAACTCCTTCAAGGTTTTTGGATAAGGGCCACGCCAACATGGCATCTATCTTAAAAAGATCTTCAGCTACTCCTAATTTAAACATGTCCTAAATACTCCACTCTCTGTTGTGCAAAGAAACACTTCTTCAAATTGGCATACAATTGATGCTCCTTCAATGTCACTAACACGACCCTCAAGTGCTCCACATGCTATACCTCAGACTGACTATACATAAAAATATCATCGAAGAAAATCAATACAAACTTAAGGAGGAAGGGCTGGAATACCTTGTTCATAACCGACTAAAAGGCATCACAGAACATGTAGTGGTCCTAAAAGCAATCTTGTGGATGTCAGTGGGCCGCATTTTGATCTGACGGTATCCTAATTCAAATCATTCTTGGTGAACATCACAGCTCCATATAACTCATCTGGCAACTCATCAATGACTAGTTTAGGAAATGTATCCAACAACATTTCCTTATTCATATAACAATAACCTACACAAAATCTCCAACTATCATTCTTCTTCTTCACTAGTAACATGGGATTGAAGAAGTGACAAACAATGGGACAAATGATCTGCGCCTCCAACATCTCCTTGATCAGTCTCTTAATTTGATCCTTCTAAATCTGTAGGTATTGGTAGGGTCAAACACTGATAAGGGATACCCCCTCCTTCAAGATGATGGCATGCTCATGGTCCCTTAGTGTAAGTAGGCCTTAAGACAGCTAGAACACCTCACTAAATTGTTCTAGCAGTGGTTAGACTATATCTAGAACCTCCTCATCTTTCTCCATGCTTCCCTATCCCTCAAGGCTCTAGAATTTCACCAAGAAACTCATCCCTACTGATTGGATTTCTATTAACATGGTCTTAAGAGAAACCCTGATTTTAGACAGACTAGGATCCCCCTTAATCCTCACCTTCCTCCCACCATGAATTCCATAGTCAATGCCTTCTAGTCCACCTTGGTCTCCCCCAGGGTTTACAATCACTTCATGCCCAAAATTACATCTACGCTCCATTACTCCAAAGGAAGGAAATCCTCCCTCACCGAGATCTCCTGCAATGTCACCATTAGCCATGTCAAATGCCTCTGCTCTTCTCCACCTTCCCCATTCCCATCATCACCCTAAAACATCCTGTGTCGACCAGTTTTAGCCACAACCGGTCCACCACCTAGTTGGAGGTGAAATTGTGGGCCACCCTACTGTCCACCAGAACTACCACTGATTCTCCTCTTATCTGTCCTCTCACCTTCATGATGTGATTTGAGATAAATCGCACCATTGAGTTTAGGAAGACCTTCACCACATCTAGGTGCAAATGCTCCTCCTCAAACACCTCCTACTCGAGAGTCTCCCCCTCCTTATCACGGACTATAAGTACATAAAAAGAACGGTCCGTGCAATGGTGACATGGTGCATACTTCTCATCACAATGAAAATACAATCTCCTAGCCGACTTCTCCTGAATCTCTGCCTCAATAAACCGCTTGAAATTTCCCCCTGTCGTGCTACCAATCCCATATTATCCTTGGTACTTCTCTCTAAATAGGCACAGATTGTACCTTTAGTGCCAAAAAAGTAGTAATGGTTCGATATGAAGCTCCTGTATCGCAACCTTTGCTGCTTCTCTCAAGTGAGTTCTTGTCCTCCAACTGGACTAGCTCCATAACCTCCCTCAACCCTCATGGCCTCAATAATCGAACAACAGCCCTGATCTCTGAATTGAGCCCCTTTATGAAATTCTCCTCCAACATTGTTTCATATAGCCTCCCCAATCAACTAGAACGGTACTCAAACCTCTCTCAATAATCCATCATTATCCCTTCCTGAACGAAAGCAAAAAACTTCTCATAGAAGTCTTATTCCCAACTTATTCAGAAATATTTTAATAAACTATTTTTGAACTCCCTCTACGATCGGATTTGATCTCTCATGTTTCTCCACTGATACCAAGACAAAGCCATTCCCTTTAAGCATAGAGCCACGACAGTGAGTCTCTCCTCCTTCGTCATCCCATTCATCACAAAATACCTCTCCACCCTATAGATCCACCATCTTCCCCCTCAAAAATAAGCATCTTCAGCTTTCTCATTCTCAGATCCCCTCCGCCCCAACTTCCTCCACCTCTGGCTCCTCCCATGTGGCAATTATTATGATCTCTCCATTTTTCTCTCCCACCCTGCTCCTTTCCTAGATCCTCTTTCTAAAAATCAGCCCACCACGTTTCCTCCTCCCAATTTCTCTTCATGTCATATCCTTCACCCATTTCCCTCCTAGTTATTGGTTCAAGAGGTGGCATATTTTCCTTGTCACCCAAGGTTTCTACCTCTCGATCATCCCCTATTGGGTCAATATTGGGGATTCCCTTGCTTCCTTGGCCACCCGCCGATGCTCTCGTTTGGGTGAGAAGCTCCAATATTTTCTTCATCATATCCTCTAGGTTAGAAAACCTTTCTTCCATGGATGACATCCGTACCTCAATTCCAGATTTGAGTTGGTCAACTTTTCTTTTTATTTTTCACTTCCAAAGTATCCACTTTCTTCGGTTTCATAGTTCCTGAATCATGCTCTGATACCAATTTGGTAGGAATCTGATCTCCACCCAACAACAACGAAGAGAAAACACAGCATAAATCAACGAGAAAGAAATAAATTATTGATATAGGCACATCAAACTAAGAAACAAGTTGATGTACTATTCAAGAGGTAGATCGGCCCTCCACAAACCATAAGCACCGCTAGGAACAACTTTAGAGAAAAACTACAACAAACACACAAATCACATAACGAAAATCAAATAACCTAATTAACCCTATAAAAGCTTTATGAATTCCCTCCCAAATCTAAATTTAAATCAGCCCCCATTCTTTAAATATTTTTTTTGATTCCCTCCCAAATCTGAATTTAAATCAGCCCCCATTCTTTAAATATTTTTTTTAACTCCCTCCCAAATCTGAATTAAAATCAACCCCCCTCCCCCCCTCTCTAAATAAGCTTTACTAATTCCCTCCCAATTTTGATTTCATATGGTAAGCAATTAAATGTGGAATTATTCCCCTTTGGATCCCCCTATTTCCTTGCTCACCATCCGTCTGTCAAAGTGGGGCCCACATCATCCACTAGTCCATCAATTCTCTCAGGTAGTCGAGAGGGATAATTAACAATAGAGGCTTGAGCCTACGAAAAACTTGAAAATAGATCATACAGTCCTCACTAAGTGACGGAAAAAATCTCTAGATAGTGACTTGTCTAAAACTAATTTGCCTTCTAAAATTTTTACCCAACAACATTTCGTAAATCTCTTCTACAGAGGTTCGAGCGTGAATTTTGAAGCCCACAATAGCTAGTCAAATTTGAATTATATATGCCGGTATATTTTATTGTTAATATAGAATTTTGGTTAAAATATTTCATATAGGATAAATTTTCTTGTTAATTGCATCTTTGCATTTCGAGCATATTAGCAAACCATAACTTATATCTTACAAGATTATCGAAAAGCTTAGTTATAATGTTTATACACTTGATTTGTCACCTGACATTTAGGTAAACCCTACCTTCAATGTGCAACATTATTTGCATTATTATAGGACTTTTGAGTCATTGGTATTACTTGTAGTTGTTTCTTCGACAGGAGTATGATTTCACTATTCCAATGATTGTGCAATTCCAGTCATTAGCCTCGACACAGCATCAAAGGGCTAACTAGCATTCACTAGTATCTATTTTGTTGGCGTGGACATCTACCATCAGATGACGTATGAAGAGCTAGTCTGTCTATTCAGATCTTCT
Organism: Dendrobium catenatum; assembly: GCF_001605985.2. Classification (NCBI taxonomy): domain Eukaryota; kingdom Viridiplantae; phylum Streptophyta; class Magnoliopsida; order Asparagales; family Orchidaceae; genus Dendrobium; species Dendrobium catenatum. The sequence goes on along the minus strand of NW_021320138.1, from coordinate 1,009,428 downwards.
AAAGATCTTTGCAGAACCAAGATTTAAAAGTTCTAGAATAGGGCTTTTGTCACTCTTAGAGTTTGAGTCCCTCGTGCTGTTCATAATATTGCCACTGTTAGAATTCTTCAGACGGTAACAGAGGTTGCTCAATAAAGCAACGAAAATCACAACAACCAACTGTAGCTAGCTACAATTGCTTAATACTGTAAGCAGCAATCGAAGCCACGACATAGTTACACTGCAATAAGGTATAGCAGCAAGCCCGGTTGCTAAACATTAATAGGCAACTTGCTGCAACATGTTGACACCCTTCATCCACCTCCTAAGAGCCAATTGTAGTTCCCTGCCAATTTGGTCATAAATGGATTGCTCAGCCTAAGTAGGGGATGGAGATGGCCATGCCAACTTGTCGCCTTCCCCCAACTGTTTTTCACCCACTCAATATCACTTATAAGGTGGTGGCCATTACAATTGAAACCTGTCGATGCAACTCAATAACATTTTTAAGTGCAGCATACCACTATCAATGGATCCCTAGCCATCCGGGGTGGGGGATCAGAGTGCTACTCCTCCCGTAACACTAAAGCTCAAATTAAGTAATCTAGGGATAACAAACTTGGATCTGGGATTGCACTAATCCAATCTAATTTGGCCTATAATCAATTTTAATCAAAAGCAAGTTTATCACAATTTTCTAATTACCATTCTAAGATGCATTTTGATCATCAAATCAATGTAGCACACATCCCAAGGATGACATGGTGGCACATCAATGCTCCTGTTTAAGTGAAAGAAGCACTAGTTTTGACCTTCCCAACACACCCATCTAAGGCAACAAAATGCTTCCCAAAACCATCGGGATCAAGGAGATTGACCAGGTAACGCAAAAAAGCTTAAAAGTTGCATCAATTAATTGCACCTCCAACATCACTATCTAAACCGATGTAGCAAATCCATGACCATTGGATCAACATCTTCAATAACTTCTTTTCTAAGCACAAACAATGCCCACGATGCACATTATAAATAATATCCCATTTGAGTTTTTCATAGATTATGAAATTTATAGACTTAGAATAATCCAGCATTCTAGGAGTCCGAGAAGTTTCTCACTGAATTATTTAAAATATCTTTCTTTTTTAAGGAAATTTAGAGACCATGAAATTTTTCTTCCCCTTGTAAAGGGGTAATTTGATCGAAAGGGTGTCCCTTGGCTTTCTGAGCTTCAACAGCTGATAATGAGAGTGTCACATTTGACAGCAACAAGAAGTATATTTCTTTATCAATAGTTGACCTATAAATAGCATTAAATGTATAGGCTTGGCACTAAATGACAGGCTTTGTAAAGGCATTCCCCTAATTAAGAAAGCAAAGTATGTTAGGCATGTAATCAGTACTAACTAACGGATAAGTCTGGGGATGGCCACTTATGCAACATTCAGCGAAGCCGTCAGACATAATAGAGATTTTAACCATACTCACGGGGAAAGAACATGTTATATCAGAGCCATAGAACTGATATTCAGCTCCCATGTCAAACAATGCAATGTCACCTTCTTTCAAAGCCTGCAAAAGAAAATGGTACATAGGACAGAAGTTACATTTATAGGGACACAAGTGGTTGTTGCTTATTACAGGAGTGAAAATTCTAGCTGTTTATGATTCAGATATAAAAAAATATACTCAAACAGAAAAAACTGATCATGGTAAAAAATAGTTCATCAGCTCTAAAGAGAATACAGGAAAATATCTTCCCATTTAGAAGATAAATAAATAATAGCAAATAATATATCTTTTCAAAGACCTCAAAGTTGCAGTCAGTAAAACAAATATACATCACTTACCAATTCTAATGAAGGGGAAAAAAGAATAAATATCTAGTTGTTAACAGAATATTCGTATAACAATTTGCACTGCTTTAAGTGTTGAAATGAACATGCATATAAATTATAGGTACAAACAAAATATTATAAAGAAAGTGTGAGCAAGCTAAAATAAGGAACAAGTACGTTCCACATCTGCCAAAATTCTCCCCCTTAAGTAACAAGTGGCGTAGAAGCTTATGTGAGGAAATGGTCAAATATCACCATTCAACTACTACATTCAGTGTTTCAGAAAATGTTTCCTGAATAAGCTGCATGCAAGGTAGGGTAGGTGAAAATGAATCCGTTGTGCGTCAATTTTTTCAATTAACTGAAGAAAAAAAATACAAGCCCCAAGAAACATAAGCTAAAAAACCTAATTTTCCGATAAACTTTTAAAGGGTGAAACAAGAACATATATCTTATCTGTAGGGAATTGAGGTTAAAAATGTTTTAATTTGGCCAAATTTTCGGAACGAGCTTAATATTTATGTATTTTAGCAGAAGGAGCGCGATATCGGCAAAATTTAAAAAAGAGCCAGTACGCGTTTCTGTTTGGCGCATTCAAAGAATGCGCCTAACAAAATGGCGCATTCTTTGAATCCGCCTTTCAAAACAGTGTATTTCAATGGAAATGGTGGAATGCACGCTTCGATGAAGCGTATTCCATAGATTGCGCTTTTCTAATTAGCGCCTTCAGCATAGTTTTCTGCTTGCCAGCGCGAAATGAGGTAAATTTGGCTTATAGCGGGGGCAAGATCCGCGAAATCCGCGAAAGCAGTTGGGGAGGTGCGGAAATTGATGCCGGTTGTTGAATTTGGGTGGTTGGGAGCTGATTATTGATGATGGGTTTGAAGACCGAAGTCCTTTAAAAGGGGCAGTCTGCATTCGTTCTCTCCCACTCCTCCATCCACTCCTCCGTAAGCGAAGTTCTTTTCAAACCTTCAGTTTTAAATTTTTGAAGGTATGTTTTTTTATAAGTTTTGTATTTTCTCAGCTGTAGTTAAATTTATCTTGTAGCACGAGAAATAATGTGCTAGTGTAAGTAAAGTACCTGTGTTGAGCAAATATAGATTTGTGTGTTTGTTATTTATATACTTTTGTAATTTTAATGAGTTGTTTAGAGTAGCTTGAATTTATGAAATTTTATTTTAGCAGATCTTTAGCATTTGAAATTGTTTGTCCGCTAATCTTTAAATTTGGATAGTATTTGCTAATCTATTATTTTGTTGATGATCTTTAATTTTTAGTAGCACTGACATGTATTTACTAATTATGTATTAGATTTCGGACCCATGAGTGTGTTGTAATAGTTCTTTATTTGCAAATTTGAGTTTAAATTTAATTAACTGAAATGAATGTTTCAAAAAAAATTTATTATTATAAATAGAAGACAGATAGCTACTATGATTAAAAAAATGTTATTTATTATATTAATATGATTAACTAATTATATTATGATAAATAGAAATATGATGAAAATTTCATTAATAAATGATTAAAAAAAATTTTCAGATAAATTGTTAACTTAAGAA
>NW_021320138.1:942312-1006039 GCF_001605985.2 Dendrobium catenatum | reverse complement strand
TTTTCTTATCTTGATAGTATGTCTCGATTGATGCTGTATTTTGATGGAAAGTTACATATTTCGGGCGAATTCACACCAAGTTATATTGGCGGGAGGATTAGACCACTCCTTTATCGATGACAATATTTCACTTGAAATGATAAAATGAAGAATTATGCGTGCACTTAGAATAAATTCAATAACAACCACTATTAACCTCACTTGTCGTCTTCGAAATAATGGTGGATTTTGTGCGATTCATGTCACCGATGATGAGGTCTGTGAGTACATGTTGATGGAGGCTAGAACACAAGCTGTTGTTGTATATGTGGAGGTTGAGCAAATTTCACCCATCGAGGTTGCTGCACCATTGGTTGAAGCTTACATGTGAGTATCAACCATTGTATTTCATGAACGTTTGACTGAACTTGTCCTTACACCTAACTTAACTTTTATGTATTAGGCCCACTCACACATCTGAATCCTTTATGGCTAGTGTAAGAGATATTCCGAGAAATGTTGAAAATGATTTAGATGGTTGTCCTAGTTTACGGGAGCAACCTAGTAATTCAACAGGACAGCTTCCAAGAGTTCAACCTAGACAAAGTGTAGGGGAACATTCATATTACGACACAATTAATTATACACTAGCAGAAGATATTAACCCCTCAGTGCCTTGCATAGAGCGTAATTCACAAAATGAAGATGAAGGATATAAAACGATGAATAGCGATAGTACTAATTCATCGAATGATGGTAGCCCAATATTGGACTCCCGCATACCTATGCAACAATTTAACAATACGGAATGTAATGAGCAAGTGTTCATTGAAGAACACGCAACACAAAATCGTGATGGAATTGATGGCATGAACATCAATAACGATTTTGTCGAAACTGTTCGGACAACTTAACAGTGAGATGATGATGAAAATTTTGATGCACCATGTGTTAACATTGTAGGCTCGATAGAAGCTACTACTCCAATAGAGTTATATGAAGGTCAGATCTTTCATACAAAAGTAGATTTGTAAGTCGCAGTTAATGGTTGGTCGATAATACACAATATTCAATTTTTAAATTCAACATCTAACAAAAGCCGATTGAGTGTCATTTGTGCTCAACATGAGAATCCTGATCGTCCCTGCCTTTGGCGCTTACATGCTGCACGAAGTAAAGGCTATGTGGGTTATGGAAAATATCTACATGTGAACATCCATATACATGCACCCACCCCATTTTGGCTAGTGGACATCATAATTGCACCTCAAAATTTATATGCAGACAAATCATTCCTATAATTAGACAACAACTAGACATGAAGCCGAAGGAGATTATAGCTAGAATGGAGTCAAAGTTTGACATTAAAATATCATATATGAAGGCATGAGACGCATGTAGAAAAGCTATTGAAGCCACTTTTGATAGCTACGAACAATCTTATTATTCTCTTTTTTGTTTTATAGAAGCTTTAAGGTTATCTCAACCAGGCACTGTATATAATACTCATGTCGTACCTCCCACACGCTTCAAGGCACTTTTTTGGGCATTCGGTCCTTCTATATATGGGTGGCAACACTGTAGACTGGTGTTGAGCATGGATGGGACATTCTTGCTTGGGAAGTATCGAGGGACCCTCTTGGCAGCTGTAGGCATTGATGGAAATGGCGGATTGTTTCCACTAGCTTTTGCAGTGATGGAATCGGAGAGCAATGAATTATGAATTTGGTTCATACAAAAGCTACAACAACTTCTGCCAACTGTAGCTAATCGAGTGAAGTTGTGTATATTTTCTGATAAGCACCCAGGACTAGTGCGCGGGTGCAGGGAAGTATTTCCTAATGCTGTTCATAGGCATTGCCTTCGTCACTTACATGAAAATTTTAAAAAGATGGTCCGTCGTTTGGGAATTCCAGATAGTGAGGGTTTGAGTAACAAAATGTATTTTGCCGGAAATACTGATGATTATTCATATTTCAATCGAATGATGGATGAAATTAAAATGACAAAGCAGGAGGCGTTCGATTGGTTGGTCTAACGTGATGTTGCTAAATGGTCCCTATTATTCGATGAAGGCTGTCGTTATGGTATTATGAACATAAACGCATCCGAATGTTTAAACGGGGTGCTTAAACGTGCCCGTGGACTTCCTATTCAAGGACTAATAATGGCAATTTACTAATAAAGTTCATTCCACGTATCATGCTTGTCATACAAAGAGCTGAACGTGATGCTCGACGGTATCCTGAACCAGTCATGATAAACAGGAATGAATTTGAAGTTATTGATACATCTTCTCGAGCAAACAAGGTCGAGATAATCAATGCATCCTCCTGTATGTGCACTTGTTTGAAACCACGACTTTTTCATGTTCCTTGCGTTCATGTCGTTACAGTAGCTGGAGCTAGGCGGTGGGATCATAATGGTTTTGTATCACCAATATTTAAGATTGAGGAGTACATTGCTACGTACTCCAAAGTATTCCAGGTCTTTCCCCCGAAAGACATATGGCCCACCTTTAATGAAGAGCAGGGATTAATCTCTTTGATGGCACCAAGTTTTCGGCGTCGTGCAGGCCGACCACGAATGAATAGGTTCCGTACCACGTCAATGAGCCCTCGAGTAGGTCAAACAAAGCTTGTGATTTTTGCAAACAAATAGGTCACAATATATCAACTTGTCAACACAATCCTTCATCATCAAGGTAATCTATATTTAGTCAAAATATTTTGCTTCTAAAAAATTAAGAGTTATAATAATATGAATTGTATTGATTGTATTTTGGATAGGTATGGCCGACCGATCTAGACGTGCTCGTTCATGCCGACGCACACCACATCGTACTGCTGCAGAAAATGTCCCATTGCAGCTTAGTATAGCATGACTTGGAGATTCCCACAGAGCGGATGACCAAGATCATGTATGTTAAATAAATTACTGTCATTTTTTATTAGTTATGTCATGCTTAAATATCTTTTTAATTTTAATAAAATTGAAATTTTCAGGCATCTTCTTTGGTTGCCACAACTCATATTCGCATGGCTAGGGAATGACCAATTGAATGCCCATGAATGATTTATGTCTTAACTAACCTGGGATTCCAAAATCTCGGACATTTGCAGTTTATTAGGTTGGATCACAACCTGATCACGACACTGGTGGAGAGATGGTGTCCCTTAACAAACACATTTCATTTAACAATCGGCGAGATTACTATCACATTACAGGATGTCCAAATTTTACTGGGGCTTAGAGTTGATGAACCTGCAGTGGTTGGCCCAAATGTTGTAGGGCAAGGACGTATATGGCCAACATGGCCGAATTGCTGTGACGAGTTACTTGGGACGCATCCCGGGAGGGAGACAGTATACCACGACCCCAATGATGAGGAAGACGTAGCGACCTTCAGGATGGATTCATCACAAGTTGATTCTATGCTCCCACTACGTTTGCTCCGCTAGACGTTTTACAGAGAGTCATATGATGATTTGACATCAGTGATTTTCCTGCGACATGTCCGAGCATACATCCTATTCATGATAGGTTGTTTTTTAATACCGGATACATCACAGAGTCATGTTTCTCTACAATGTTTGCCTCTACTTGCGGATGTTGACAGCTTTAGTAGGATGTCAATGGGTGGTGCCGTTCTTGCACATCTTTATAGGGAGCTGTGCTATGCAACAAGGCCATCAAGGACATATATAGCGGGATGTGTGGCACTCCTGCAAGTTTGGTCATGGGAACGATTGTACATTGGTCGACCGACACTGCGAGTCCCTCAGATTTTTGACTTAGATGGACGTCCATTGGGTTGCAGGTTAGTAAGCTTTAGTCAATAAAATAATTTTTGTTATTTTAATAATAATGGTTCGTACAAATTTATAGGTGGGCTGAAGACAGGATATATGAGTTTCTTGCAGGCAATACAATGACGTATAGAGATGAGTTTGATGGGTTGCGTCTGAGTTAGGTATAACAAAAGTTTTATTATTTAAATAATATATTTTTTGTTAAAAAAATTAACATATTATCTGTCACATATTGCTAGGTAATCATGACTCCATATACCCAAGTAGTTTTAGATGCTCTTCCATTATAGTATCATGATGGACAAGAGATTTGGAGGGCACGAGTACCGCTTATTAGTTGGAAACGTGCAGAGTGGCACCTTCCGGACCGGGTTGTTAGACAATTTTCTGGTTTTCCAACCACTGATATTGAGCCCATAGATCAATCATTCAGATGCATTGATGGCCGGGGTCGAGCGGATCAAGATTGAACAGTACAGTACCGTAACTACCTCCAGATCCGGGAGGAGAAGTGCTTACGTGGTTCCCATCACTCCACTAGTAGGGACAGGCAACCGAGAAGTTGGAGCTTATTTACGGTGGTATAGATCTTGGGCATCTATCTACCTGTTACAACCTCAAATTGAGCCTCCGGAGACCTTCTTTCCTCGATCACCTGGCGAGAGATTAGTGGTACGTACTGAATTGTAACGTACAATGTATTACTTTTTTTTACATAAATTTAAAAATTAGTATTAATAAATATATATTTACTCTTTTGGCGGATTACTATATACGATCATCTGCGATACTTGAGCCACTCGCCGGGGGTGGGGGACAAAATGCTAGTTCATTGCAGATGACTATAGATCAGGTTGCTGAATTGTCTGCCCGAGTTCAGCCATCAGTATATATCGACTACGCTACCTTTGATACATTCACGGAGGCAGAGCAACAAAGGAGAGAACGTGCGGAGAGTTCTTATGGGCAGCAGCATGGTAGACGATCTGTTTCAGATGCTCCGTCCTGGTCGATGGGAAGCAGGCACCGACGGACTGTTGTGCCAGACCCGCATCGGCATTCAATTCGTACACCATCCATGGCCTATGATTACATGGGAGCAGGTACTTTAGCCCCACATTGGAGCCCGCAAGTTGGACAATCTACTCAACCAGGACAAATATATTATGACACACAATACGACCAACCCAGTGGACAATCATTATTTCCAATGGCCATTCCACAGTGGATGTCATGAGTAGGATTACCTTCATCCCCAACGCAGCAGGATATTATGTTAACGGGAGGTTTTCCTACTGAACCAGGTACACAACTTTCACAGCAAAGCGCCGAGGTTGAGCAGGAGGAGACTGAGGTCTCAGAGGAGCCACAATTACAGAGGAGAAGACGAAGGCACCAAGTAGATTTACTCCAGGGAGGGGCATTACCTAGGCATCGTTAGTATGAGATTTGAGATGTATTGTTGTGCTGATATTTGAGATATGCCTACCTGTTACAAAAATTTATTCATATTATGAAATCTTCTTATTAAATTGCTCGACGACTCATATCTAGTAGTTACAAGAATTTTTTTTTTTACGTACTCAAAATTTTTCCTTCATTACTTTGTGTTAAATAATAAAGATAAATTCTACATTACTTAAGGTTATTTGCAAATATTTCATTTCAGCTTCATTAATCAAGAATGTACTCCAACAATTTGGATGCTAGCAGCAGTTCTGAAATCAAACAATGGATTACAGAGGGTACCATACGGGTGCGTGAAAGCTTATCTTATCCTGTCGATGAGGACCTTGAAGCTAGGGTATCATCAAATGAACTATTCAGGTGTGTTATCCATACTTGGGATGAAGATGAAGATTTCTTACTGTGGCACTTACACGAAGATACGATGAAAGAGAATGAATATAGAGGTAACCATGCACGTCGAGAGTTAGGCTGAAAATGTATACAATAAGGCTTTCCCATTTTTAAGCACCACCTTGTGGCAAAAGATTTCCTAAAAGGTCGAATTCTAGAACTTTGTCGTGATAAAAACGGTGACATTGAACCCGGTTTGGGAAGGTTTATGATGGATATAGACAATTGTATTTTATACTCTAATATGTACTTATCATGGTGAGGCTAACCATGCACGTCAGAGTATAAAATACAATTGTCTATATCCATTATAAACCTTCCCAAACCGGGTTCAATGTCACCGTTTTTATCACGACAAAGTTCTAGAATTCGACCTTTTAGGAAATCTTTTGCCACAAGGTGGTGCTTAAAAATGGGAAAGCCTTATTGTATACATTTTCAGCCTAACTCTCGACGTGCATGGTTACCTCTATATTCATTCTCTTTCATCGTATCTTCGTGTAAGTGCCACAGTAAGAAATCTTCATCTTCATCCCAAGTATGGATAACACACCTGAATAGTTCATTTGATGATACCCTAGCTTCAAGGTCCTCATCGACAGGATAAGATAAGCTTTCACGCACCCGTATGGTACCCTCTGTAATCCATTGTTTGATTTCAGAACTGCTGCTAGCATCTAAATTGTTGGAGTACATTCTTGATTAATGAAGCTGAAATGAAATATTTGCAAACAACCTTAAGTAATGTAGAATTTATCTTTATTATTTAACACAAAGTAATGAAGGAAAAAAATTGAGTACGTAAAAAAAAAAAATTCTTGTAACTACTAGATATGAGTCGTCGAGCAATTTAATAAGAAGATTTCATAATATGAATAAATTTTTGTAACAGGTAGTCATATCTCAAATATCAGCACAACAATACATCTCAAATCTTATACTAACGATACCTAGGTGATGCCCCACTCCCTGGAGTAAATCTATTTGGTGCCCTTCGTCTTCTCCTCTGTAATTGTGGCTCCTCTGAAACCTCAGACTCCTCCTGCTCAACCTCGGCGCGTTGTTGTGAAAGTTGTGTACCTGGTTCAGTAGGAAAACCCCCCGTTAATATAATGTCCTGCTGCGTTGGGGATGAAGGTAATCCTACTCATGACATCCACTGTGGAATGACCATTGGAAATAATGATTGTTCACTGGGTTGGTCGTATTGTGTGTCATAATAGATTTGTCCTGGTTGAGTAGACTGTCCAACTTGCGGGCTCTAATGTGGGGCTGAAGTACCTGCTCCCATGTAATCATAGGCCATGGATGGTGTATAAATGGAATGCCGATGCGGGTCCGGCACAACAGTCCGTTGGTGCCTGCTTCCCATTGACTGGGGATGGAGCATCTGAAACAGATCGTCTACCATGCTGCTGCCCAAGAGAACTCTCCGCACGTTCTCTCCTTTGTTGCTCTGCCTCCGTGGATGTATCAAAGGTAGCGTAGTCAATATATACTGATTGTTGAACTCGGGCAGACAATTTAACAACCTGATTTATAGTCATCTGCAATGAACTAGCATTTTGTCCCCCACTCCCGGCGAGTGGCTCAAGTATGGCAGATGATCGTATATAGTAATCCGCCTAAAGAATAAATATATATTTATTAGTACTAATTTTAAATTTATGTAAAAAAGAAGTAATACATTGTACATTACAATTCAGTACGTACCACTAATCTCTCGCAGGTGATCGAGGAAAGAAGGTCTCCGGAGGCTCAATTTGAGGTTGTAACAGGTAGATAGATGCCCAAGATTTATACCACCGTAGATAAGCTCCAACTTCTCGGTTGCCTGTCCTTACTAGTGGAGTGATGGGAACCACGTAAGTCCTTCTCTCCTCCCAGATCTTGAGGTAGTCACGGTACTGTACTGTCCAATCTTGATCCGCTCGACCCCGGCCATCAATGCGTCTGAATGATTGATCCATAGGCTCAATATCAGTGGTTGGCAAACTTGAAAATTGTCTAACAACCCGGTCCGGAAGGTGACACTCTGCACGTTTCCAACTAATAAGCGGTACTCGTGTCCTCCAAATCTCTTGACCATCATGATACTGTAATGAAAGAGCATCTAAAACTGCTTGGGTATATGGAGTCATGATTACCTAGCAATATGTGACAGATAATATATTAATTTTTTTAACAAAAAATATATTATTTAAATAATAAAACTTTTGTTATACCTGACTCATACGCAACCCATCAAACTCATCCTATACGTCATTGTATTACCTGCAGGAAGCTCACGTATCCTGTCTTCATCCCACCTATAAATTTGTAAGAACAATTATTATTAAAATAACAAAAATTCTTTTATTGACTAAAGCTTACTAACCTGTAACCCAATGGACGTCCGGCTAAGTAAAAAATCTGAGTGACTCACAGTGTCGGTCGACCAATGTACAATCGTTCTCATGACCAAACTTGTAGGAGTGCCACACATCCCGTTATATATGTCCTTGTTGGCCTTGTTGCATAGCACAGCTCCTTATAAAGATGTGTAAGAACGGCACCACCCATTGACATCCTATTAAAGCTGTCAACATCCGCAAGTAGAGGTAACCATTGTAGATAAACATGACTCCGTGATGTATCTGGTATTAAAAAATAACCTATCATGAATAGAATGTATGCTCGGACATGTTGCAGGAAAATCTCTGGTGCCAAATCATCATATGACTCTCTGTAAAACGTCCAGCGGAGCCAACGTAATGTGAGCATAGAATCAACTTGTGATGAACCCATCCTGAAGGTCGCTACGTCTTCCTCATCATTGTGGTCGTGGTATACTGTCTCCCTCCCGGGATGCGTCCCAAGTAACTCGTCACAGCAATTCGGCCATGTTAGCCATACACGTCTTCGCCCTACAACATTTGGGCCAACCACTGCAGGTCCATCAACTCTAAGCCCCAGTAAAATTTGGACATCCTGCAATGTGATAGTCCTCTCGCCGATTGTTAAATGAAATGTGTTTGTTAAGGGACATCATCTCTCCACTAGTGCCGTGATCAGGTTGTGATCCAACCTAATAAACTGCAAATGTCTGAGATTTTGGAATCCCAGGTTAGTAAGACATAAATCATCCGTGGGCATTCAATTCGCCATTACCTAGCCATGCGCATATGAGTTGTGGCAACCAAAGGAGATGCCTGAAAATTTCAATTTTATTAAAATTAAAAAGATATTTAAGCATGACATAACTAATAAATAATGATAGTAATTTATTTAACATACATGATCTGGGTCATGCGCTCTGTGGGAATCTCCAAGTGATGTTATACTAAACTGCAATGGGACATTTTCTGCAGCAGTACGATGTGGTGTGTGTCAGCCTGAACGAGCACGTCTAGATCGGTAGGCCATACCTATCAAAAATACAATCAATACAATTCATATTATTATAACTCTTAATTTTTTAGAAGCAAAATATTTTTGACTAAATATAGATAACCTTGATGAGGAAGGATTGTGTGGACAAGTTGATCTATTGTGACCTATTTGTTTGCAAAAACCACAAGCTTTGTTTGACCTACTCGAGGCCTCATCTATCGTGGTACGGAACCTATTCATTCGTGGTCGGCCTGCACGATGTTGAAAACTTGGTGCCATCAAAGGGTTTAATCCCTGCTCTTCATTAAAGGTGGGCTATATGTCTTTCGGGGGAAAGACATGGAATACTTGGGAGTACGTAACAATGTACTCCTCAATCTTAAATATTGGTGATACGAAAGCATTATGATCACACCGCCTAGCTCCAGCTACTGTAACGACATGAATGCAAGGAACATGAAAAAGTTGTGGTTTCAAACAAGTGTACATACAGGAGGATGCATTGATTATCTCGACCTTGTTTGCTCGAGAAGATGTATCAATAACTTCATTCCTGTTTGTCGTGACTGGTTCAGGACACCGTCGAGCATCACGTTCAGCTCTTTGTATGACAATCATGGTGCGTGGAACAAATTTGTGATTGGGCTTCCTCAACCCACTTTTCAGCTTCAGATGATCTCCTTAAGAATAATGCCACAAGATTATAGTAAATTACTATTATTAGTCCTTGAATAGGAAGTACACGGGCACGTTTAAGCACCCCGTTAAAACATTCAGATGCGTTTGTGGTTATAATACCATAACGACAGCCTTCATCAAATAATAGGGACCATTTAGCAACATCGCGTTGGACAAACCAATCGAATGCCTCCTGCTTTGTCATTTTAATTTCATCCATCATTCGATTGAAATATGAATAATCATCAGTATTTCCGGCAAAATACATTTTATTACTCAAGCCCTCACTATCTGGAGTTCCCAAACGACGGACTATCTTTTTAAAATTTTCACGTAAGTGACGAAGGCAATGCCTATGAACAGCATTAGGAAATACTTTCCTGCACCCGCGCACTAGTCTTGGGTGCTTATCAGAAACTATACACAACTTCTCTCGATTAGCTACAGTTGGCAGAAGTTGTAGCTTTTGTAGGAACCAAATTCATGATTCATTGCTTTCCGATTCCACCACTGCAAAAGTTAGTGGAAACAATTCGCCATTTCCATCAATGCCTACAGCTGCCAAGTGGGTCCTTCGATACTTCCCAAGCAAGCATGTTCCATCCATGCTCAACATCGGTCTACAATGTTGCCACCCATATATATAAGGATCAAATGCCCAAAAAAGTGCCTTGAAGCGTGCGGGAGGTACGACATGAATATTATATACAGTGCCTGATTGGGATAACCTTAAGGCTTCCATAAAACAATACAGAGAATAATAAGATTGTTCGTAGCTATCAAAAGTGGCTTCAATAACTTTTCTACGTACGTCCCATGCCTTCATATATGATATCTTAATGTCAAACTTTGACTCTATTCTAGCTATAATCTGCTTCGACTTCATGTCTAATTGTTGTCTAATTATATGAATGATTTGTCTGCATATAAATTTTGAGGTGCAATTATGATGTCCACTTGCCAAAATGGGATGGGTGCATGTATGTGGATTTTCACATGTAGATATTTTCCATAACCGACATAACCTTTTACTTCGTGCAGCATGTAAGCGCCAAAGGAAGGGACGATAAGGATTCTCATGTTGAGCACAAATGACACTCAATTGGCTTTTGTTGGATGTTGAATTTAAAAGTTGAACATTGTGTAGGATCGACCAACCATTAACCGCGACTTGCAAATCTACTTTTGTATGAAAGATCTGAGCTTCATATAACTCTATTGGAGTATTAGTTTCTATCGAGCCAACAATGTTAACACATGGCGCATCAAAATTTTCATCATCATCCCACTGTTGAGTTGTCCGAACAGTTTCGACAAAATCGTTATTGATGTTCATGCCATCAAGTCTATCACGATTTTGTGTTGCGTGTTCTTCAATGAACACTTGCCCATTACATTCCGTATTGTTAAATTGTTCCATAGGTATGTGGGAGTCTAATATTGGGCTACCATCATTCGATGAATTAGTACTATCGTTATTCATCGTTTCATATCCTTCATCTTCATTTTGTGAATTACGCTCCATGCAAGGCACTGAGGGGTTGATATCTTCTGCTAGTGTATAATTAGTTGTGTCGTAATATGGATGTTCCCCTACACCTTGTCTAGGTTGAACTCTTGGAAGCTGCCCTGTTGAATTACTAGGTTGCTCCTGTAAACTAGGACGACCATCTAAATCATCTTCAACATTTCTCGGAATATCTCTTACACTAGCCATAAAGGATTCAGATGTGCGAGTGGGCCTAATACATAAAAGTTAAGTTAGGTGTAAGGACAAGTTCAGTCAAACGGTCATGAAATACAATGGTTGATACTCATATGTAAGCTTCAACCGGTGGTGCAGCAACCTCGATGGGTGAAATTTGCTCAACCTCCACATATACAACAACAGCTTGTGTTCTAGCCTCCATCAACATGTACTCACAGACCTCATCATCGGTGACATGAATCGCACAAAATCCATCATTATTTCGAAGACGACAAGTGAGGTTTGTAGTGGTTGTTGTTGAATTTATTCTAAGTGCACGCATAATTCTTCGTTTTATCATTTCAAGAGAAATATTATCATCGATAAGGAGTGGTCTAATCCTCCCGCCAATATAACTTGGTGTGAATTCGTCCGAAATATGTAACTCTCCATCGAAATACAACATCAATCGAGACATACTATAAAGATAAGAAAATTTATGTAATTATTAAATATGTGTTATAAAGTTTTATAATCACCAATACAAATCTCAAATCATATCTCAATGATTTTTTGGAGACTTTTTAATGCCCTCAATTATACTACATATTTATTTAATACACCATTTTTTTAATACTTCAATACATTCAATATCTAGAATTAGTATTAGTGAACTACTAATTTGGTGTGTTTACATCTACATATGGACTTCTAAGGTTATTTGTTCACACAATATATCCTCACAAAAATAACCTAATTAATATAAATTTTTCAATCAAGCAAATTCATGTAATTCTTATTATTCTAATTATTTATAAATTGCATCATCTCCATTTGTGATTATCATATCTATATAATTTTTATATATTTTTAACTTGAATCAAAATATAAATCATCTTTCTATATTTTACTCATATCTCAATTTATTTACTTATATAGGATCGACAATAATTTTTATTTTTCTAATTGTAGTATAATGAAATGTAATAATTATGTATGTATATAATCAATATTTAGTGCTTCTACACTCATTCTTTTCCTTCCAATATTTTTTCTAAAATCTTCTTTTTACATCAACTTAACATACATATAATAAAAAAATTGATGAAATTCCTTACCATGTTTTATTTTAAAAAAGGGGCAAAATTATAAGTTGACTATTGTGTAATTACAGTTTAAGATTATTACTTAATAAATTTAAAATAGTAATGTTGTACAAAATTAAATTCATACTTGAATAAAGATCAGACTAGTAATAAATTTGGGTTAACAAAATTTGCCATCCATTACTTTAACACATTTGTACTACCAAAATCTAATTCATATAAATTTTATAAAGAATTATAAAAAATGGTGAAAATAAATTATCTCTAAATTTTTTAAATGCAAAAGATTAATAATTAATTATTCACATTTGTGGCAAGGTATTATTAAGTTCCTCTATACACAAAAGTAATTAATCTTTAACAGATTTTTGTTTTTCTTACTTTGCGAACCGTACTACATGATTGGTGTTATTGGGTTAAGTTAAAAACGAGTTTTGGTCAAATCTATCGATAAAATAAAAATGCGATAACTAAGCCTTATAAATTAAGACAATTTAATTTAAATTCTTTTTATATTGTTTAACAAATATTTTAAAATTATAGTTTTATAAAAAAATTTAAGATGAATTTAATATAAAATATTAAAACATTAATAGATTATATTTGTTTTTAGTATAAAATTATTGGTCTTTCAGACTCATTCTCTTAATACCACCATGTCGCACTATTTATCACGAGCATTACAAAAATATTTTTTGATATTTACGCATATAATTACGAAATATAGTTATAAATTCCTAGAATTTTATTTCTTGCTTTACAGATAATAATAATTTTTTTGTATTTTTAACAGAAGATATTATTTTTTATATGTACCGAAAATAAAAAACAAAATTTATTTAAGATTGATTACGTATGCTAATTTACAAAGCATTAAATTCATTATACCTTTATTGTGTTTGTATGCAAATCTATAGGATTGATAGATAATATACATAATTTTTAAAATTTACATTCTCGATACAAAAGGTTATATGATATTTAACCTATGCTTATTACAGTACCTTACAAGTATATGAGTCTACAAACTCCTACATTCCTACATTTTTTTTATTTTGTGTGATGTTCACATCAATGACATGCAAGCACAACTGATATTTCATACAATGTTTAAAAAGTATAAAATTTATAAAGTTAGGTTTGTTGAATAACAAAATTACTGTACAAAATTTTGTTTTAAAATAGGTCATACAAAAAATTATCTGTCATAAAAAAAAATGTCCTTCTACCTTCATTTCTACTAAAATTTATTTTACTTTTCTAAAGTTAACAGTTTCTCTGAAAAAAAAATTTTAATCATTTATTAATGAAATTTTCATCATATTTCTATTTATCATAATATAATTATTTAATCATATTAATATAATAAATAACATTTTTTTAATAATAGTAGCTATCTGTTCTTCTATTTATAATAATAAAAAAATTTTGAAACATTCATTTCAGTTAATTAAATTTAAACTCAAATCTGCAAATAAAGCACTATAACAACACACTCATGGATCCGAAATCTAATACATAATTAGTTAATACATGTCAGTGCTACTAAAAATTAAAGATCATCAACAAAATAATAGATCAACAAATACTATCCAAATTTAAAGATTAACGGACAAACAATTTCAAATGCTAAAGATCTGCTAAAATAAAATTTCATAAATTCAAGCTACTCTAAACAACTCATTAAAATTACAAAAGTATATAAATAACAAACACACAAATCTATATTTGCTCAACACAGTTAATTTACTTACACTAGCACATTATTTCTCGCGCTACAAGATAAATTTAACTACAACTGAGAAAATACAAAACTTATAAAAAAACATACCTTCAAAAATTTAAAACTGAAGGTTTGAGAAGAACTTCGCTTACGGAGGAGTGGGAGAGAACGAATGCAGACTGCCCCTTTTAAAGGACTTCGGTCTTCAAACCCATCATCAATAATCAGCTCCCAACCACCCAAATTCAACAACCGGCATCAATTTCCGCACCTCCCCAACTGCTTTCGCGGATTTCGCGGATCTTGCCCCCCGCTATAAGCCAAATTTACTTCATTTCGCGCTGGCAAGCAGAAAACTATGCTGAAGGCGCTAATTAGAAAAGCACAATCTATGGAATACGCTTCATCGAAGCGCGCATTCCACCATTTCCATTGAAATGCGCTATTTTGAAAGGAGCATTCAAAGAATGCGCCATTTTGTTAGGCGCGTTCTTTGAATGCGCCAAACATAAACGCGTACTGACTCTTTTTTAAATTTTGCCGATATCGCGCTCCTTCTGCTAAAATACATAAACATTAAGTTCGTTCCGAAAATTTGGCCGGTCAAAAATTATGGGTTAGTTGACCCCTTATAAAAAAATAAAAAATAAAAAATAAAATCAAATCATAGCCTTACCTCTGCCATACCGCCCATACTCGTATCCTGCCCAAATCGCCACTCTAATCACGTCTACAGTCGCCCATGCCCTGCGAGCGGCGTCGAAGACATCCCTTCCCGCATGCTTTGCCTCGATTGCCTCTTACTTGAGTTGTTAAATGGAGGACGAAGCGAAGTCGTTGGATTTTTAATTCTTTCCAACACATAGAGCCGAAGCCCAGAACTCCATCTGACCTGCCTCCCTCAGTTCGTAAGCCTCAATCCACGACACCAAAGCCGAACTCCCCACCTTTGATCGCTCTGATTTCCTTCCATCTCTTCCACCCACCCTTACCGAACCAGTACTTCCATTTGAAGCTGTCGACCGACCCATCTACGGCCGAACTCCAGATATAGACGCCGACCTTCACTTGCCCATCCGATCATCTATTCAAATCTCCCTCTAAATCGCAAACCCCAACCAACCGGACTCCACACAAACCGGCCTCTACCCGACGGAGCCTACCCGACTCCTCCTGTACCGAAGCCGACACCTCCTCCTCTGTTTCCTGTGCCGACTTCCCACACAAGCCGAGAGAGAGAAAGTACCGAGCTCCTCTTACCTGGCCGAACTCCAGATCGACGCCTCTCTATCTAATCCGCAAGCCAAGCCGAACCTCTCTGCCGACCGAGCTCCGTCCATGCCCTTTCGCCTGCTGGACCGACCCCGACCCTTGCCTTCCTCCTCAGCCGAAATCTACCTGAGGCCAAACCCCTAGACCGATCTCCTGCAAGTGTCGACACTGACCTTGGCTGAACTCCTCAAACCATCTCTCTCTCTACTTCTCCAACCTGAGCCCATCAAGCTTGTACCCGACGCCCTCTCTCTTGTCCAATGCCTGCAGCTTCCTTACATAGGTAATGGATTAGATTTATGTTAATAATATTGATTAAAATAATTACTACTATTACTTATATATTACTTAATATTTAGTAATATCTTATAAATATATATATATATAGAGAGAGAGAGATAGAGAGATGTATTAAAAAAAAGAGAAAAGTGTTGATTTTTGTGCACTCGGACATCATTGTCGCCGCCCCAATGCAAAGTTATAACTTCCTAACCCAAAAATCCTATTCTCGACGCTCGCAACGAGCAGGCAAACCCCCTACGTGCTCAACTTGAGACTTGTTTTGAACTTAAAGGAACAAATTGAGGACCAAAGTTTGAACTTACACATTGAACTCAACTAAATTCAGAAGCTTAAGCTCGAATCAAATGACATTGAACTTAATTTGAACTTGAACGAAATTTGAAGTACATGGGACTCGAATGAATGGAAGAGGCTCATCTTGAGCCTGAACTATACTTGGACTCAAACTTAGACAAATGCAAATTAGGGACCTAACTTAAACTTTAACCAAAAGTGATAAGAAATTGAACTTTCAAGATCATTAGAACTTGAACTTGTACTTTGAACTCAAACTGTACAACATCAAGTGGAATTTGGACTTGAATGTGACATAGTGCATATGCACTGGACTTACAAATGAAATTGAAAGGAGCCTGAATTTAAATCTCATTTAATTCAAGAGAGCCAAGACTTGAACCTAAGAGGAATAAAATTGAAGTGAGCTTATACTTGAATTTGACTTGGGCACAAAGGAACCAAATTGAACATGAATATGACTTGAGCCTGAACATAAATGGGTGATCAATAAGATGCCTGATTTGAACGATCTCTATAAAGTTCCAATGGAATTATTTGAACAATAACAAGCAACTTGTGGTGATCATCTTAATTGGGATGTACAGATGCTTCCTATTTGCATTGACGAAAACCTCAATACAAATAATAATTCGCCCGTTGATTGAAGAAGGAGACACTAGAGATCAATAGTGGAGGACACATCGCCGCAAATAATTTATGAATGGCAAATGTGGACATAATGCAGATGTAATACTCCTACGACAATCCCTACAAGGTCAAATGCATTATACTTGTAAACAATAGTAACAAGTTGCAGAGTTCATATGCAAAGTTACACAAAAAAAAAGAGAAAAAAATTGATTTTTGTGCACTCCGACATCATTGTCGCCGCCCCAATGCAAAGTTATAACTTCCTAACCCAAAAATCCTATTCTCGACGCTCGCAAAGAGCAGGCAAACCCCCTACGCGCTCAACTTGAGATTTGTTTTGAACCTAAAGGAACAAGTTGAAGATCAAAGTTTGAACTTGCACATTGAACTCAACTAAATTCAGAAGCTTAAGCTCGAATCAAGTTGCAGAGTTCATATGTGACTACCATATATACTAATATAATCCCCAATATAAGCAAGTGCCTGCATATTAAGATGGCAACATTGTCAATTGATAGTGGAAGATCAGTCCTTGCAAATAAGTACATCAAACCACTTGAGATTGATGAAAGGTGGATATGATGCAGGAACAATGGCTCTACTACGAAAACTTCCCGGAGGCGTAGTGAATACAACTGGTTCCTATAAATAAATACGAGCTACTTGTGGATAACAACAGTGGGTATATCATAAGTACGACGAACCCTTATGGATACAAGTACATAAATCACTTACAACAGTGGTGATTGAGATTCACGAGTACGTCGAGTATGAAGACAACTCAATGTACGGAGAAGGACACCTCCCGGCAGAATGGAAGAGATGTTTGAATAAATTTGAACTAAACTTCCTGGTGTTCCAAAATTTCTTCTTGGTCCTATACTTAGGAAGAAAATAGTTCTAGCATCCACAAACGTTGGAAATGACAAGTGCACCCATATACCTCTATTCATTTTGAAGGCCAATTATTTGGTTATGAATGTTACACCCTATAGAAGTCCAATACAATGTAGACCTTAAAAAAAGTTATTTTCAAGGAAGCAGTCACGAATTCTAAAAAGGACCTCCTGGTGAACGAGAAAAGGGGAGTCAACATCAGTATGATGAGGTGTCTCATGACATTCAGATAATACCGCCACCGAATCTGCAACATTCATGCAAGCGGACAGAAGGTATTTACAAATATTTTAAAGTACCCCTGCACATGCACCGTAATTTGAATACACATAGGTACACAAATGGAGTAAGTGCAATCATAATACCCGCATGGGCCACGACGAGTGTGTTATAAGTACACATGTGACGTCTAGGAATGCTGCACGGGTCAATAAGTGAATTCAAGTTCGAACCCAATCCTTATGAAGATCAATAGGAGTCGACAGGGTTCCAACCATCAAACAAATATGCGGTGGTGGTGAATGATATATTTTTCATATTATGCCTTCAATGCCTATAACAATGAGAATTCACTAATAAACGCAAGAAGCCTACAACCCCGATCCTCTGTTTGACAACAGAACCATGGGATCTTGATCGGGCTCATCATCCATTCCCCCACCATCCACTTTAAGTGTAAGATGGAGAAATTTCTATTTTAAATATAAATTCTTCCAACCCTTCAAACTTCCAATCCTTAACACTCATGCTGCTACTATATGTCGAATACCACGTATCTACGGATACGATGTATCTGATTGACGACTAGCCTTAATCGAAAGTTCTCTCTCATGACCGAGAGGGATAATTAACTATAGGGGCTTGTGCCTATAGGAAACCAGAACTCAGATCATAAAGTCCTCACAAAATAAGGGCGAAACCTATAGGTGTGTCTTATCTACAAACCCATCTGCCTTCCCAAAATTTACCCTGGAACTTAATCCATTTTAACTCCCCCCGAAAGAAAAGCAAAGCGGGTGGAGGCTGGGGCCGAATTTTCGGAGCCCACAGGGTTACAGCATAAATGAAGGACCAAAATGTTTGAAGGAAAGAATGCAATAAATTTACCACTACTCCAAGTGTAAATAATATGAAACGGAGTTCATTAGTTCAAAAAAAACACCTCAGGCTTCTACCATAGGAATGAGTTCAGATAAGCTTCTCAGGTGGAAATAGAAATGTTGGGGACATTTTTATCGCTAGAAAATATTCTAATCTTTATACTCATGACATGAGAATAGAGGAGATATGCATCTATGAGAGTTAAAAATTCCAATACCTAATTTAAAATATTCTAAAATTCAAATTACATGAGCTAAATAAGACACCTTCAAGTAATATGAAACTTCGTCATTATATTATGAAGCCTCCCTCCACCCAAACAGCAACCACCGTCTCACAAAAAAAAAAAAAAGGAATGTCTTATAAACTAAGGGAGTAAGGATAGAATATATATGCTCTATTACATTTTTCAGAAGTACCCCTCAAATTTAAGGGTAAATTTTATAAGATGATGGTGAGACCTGCAATTCTTTATGGGGCAAAATATTGGCATTTCAAGAGAAGCATAAAATTAAGTTAAGTGTTGGAGAGATGAGGATGCTCAAGTGGATGAGTGGATTTACACTTAGAGATAGGATGTGAAATGAGTATATAAATGAAAAAGTTGGAGTAGCTCTAGTGGTAGATAAGATTAGAGAGAGTCACCTCAGATGGTGTGGTCACATAAAAAGTCAGTCTTTCACTAACTCAGTTAGGAGAGTAGATGTATTAGATTTGACCTATGTTAGGCCTATGTTAAGAAAGGTAGAGATAAACTGATAGGAAATACTTGAGTTCGCAAGTAACCCTAAGGTAATACTTGAGTTCGCAAGCCATCCTAACCAAAATCGGCGAACAAACAGCAGCCAAATGGCTGTCCACAGCAGGAAAACAGCAGAAATCTGCTGTTTACAGCAGAAAAACAGCAAAACTACAAGGAAATCCGAGAGAAAACTCAAAGAAAAGCTTATATTCCACTAGTCGATGAATAAAATAGCAAGATACAATTGATCCTCAATTCGAGAGGAGGATCGATCTCTCCCAAATCTCTAGACGCCGCTAGAGCCCAAAGAAAATCTAAATCTAAGAGATCTCAAATTTCAGCCAAATTCAAGATGCCCAAACCCTAGGAAATTCAACTATTTAATGCATACAAATCAAAAGGAAATCCCTAAACAGTCCCTACATTCAAATTTCCCTCTCAAAACGCTAAAAAACGCTTCCTAAAATGCTCTAATGGGCTGGTTGGGCCGCTCGATCTCCGCAGGAGGCAGAGATATATCGCTCTTTGCGACTTGCCGGTTCTGTGCGGACCGGCTGGACCGGTCCAGTGGACCAATCTAACAATACTCCCCTCCCAAAAATCCACCTTGTCCTCAAGGTGGAGATATGCTCGTGTTCCGGTGGAGGTGGCCATCCTTGAGGTGACTGAAAATCCTTACTGTATTGATGAACCAAGGGCTGACCGGAAGGAGGAACATCCCCTCCCTCTTTAAATCTGATCGCATCCAGCCAGTGTAGTCCCATCAGATAATCTTCCCCCACCTTTTGTACGTCCCTAACCATGGGCTTAAGTGATGTGATGGCTTTGGATAACCCTGCATCTCCCCTTATGACCACCCTTCTCCCATCCACCATTAATTCCATCGTGAGTGCTCCCATCGTGAGTGCTCCCATATCAGTGCTTCCTAATTCAAGTGGGAGAAAGTCCTCCCTTACTTAAATCCCCTGAATGGTCAACACCACTCCTTTACAGGTTCCCTGACCTGTCTCCACCTTCCCTGTACCCATCATCACCCCATAACAACCGGTGTCCACCACTTTCACTCACAGTTGGTTGACGACCTGAGTGGAAATGAAATTGTAGGTAGCCTCACTATCAATTAGCACCACCACCTCACGGTCAGATATATCTCTTTTCACTTTCATAGTGTGACTCGGAGTGAATCCCA
The DNA here is from genome assembly GCF_001605985.2 of Dendrobium catenatum. Lineage (NCBI taxonomy): Eukaryota > Viridiplantae > Streptophyta > Magnoliopsida > Asparagales > Orchidaceae > Dendrobium > Dendrobium catenatum. The sequence continues at coordinate 985,391 of NW_021320138.1, read as the reverse complement.
CTACAGAGTTCAGAAAAACTTCTGCCACATCCAGGTGCAGCTTCCCCTCCTCTTCAGATCTGCTCCCACCTCCCTCGTCTTTCTTGTCTTCACACACAAGGAGAACCTGAAGAGTTCGATCTTTGCACCTATGCCCCGGCATGTACTTCTCATCACATCTGAAGCACAACCCCTTTGTCCTCTTATCCTGCATCTCCTTCTCTGTTATTCTCTTGAAATTTTCTCCACTCCCTCCTACTGGCTTCTCCCTGGTGGTCTCATTAATGTTGCTTGATGCAGACCGCTTGGGTGCTAGAAGAGTGGTCGTCGTCCCATAAGATCCCCCTGAATAGTTTCCTCGAGCCCCTTTTTCTGATTTCTTCTGATCTTCCACCAACTGCGCAAGCTCCATAGCCTTCCCTAGGTTCCTCGGCTCCAGCACCCTAACCGTTGTTCGTATCTCAGGTTTAAGCCGCTTCATGAAGTTCCCTTCTAGGGCGGACTCTAAAATGTGATCCAATCTGCTAGCCAAGTATTCAAACCGATCCCGATACACTGCCACAGTCCCTTCTTGTGTCAAGGCAAAGAATTGCTCATAGAAGTCTCCTCCCCTGTCGGTTTGGAAACGCTCTAATAAGCAATCCTTAAACTCTCTCCAGCTCCGGATGGGCTCCCTCCTGTCACGCCATTGATATCTTGCCAAAGCTTTCCCTTCCAGACACAGACCCCCCGCTGTCAATTTTTCATCCTCTGTCAACCCGTTGACAGCGAAGTAACGCTCCAGTAGATCCAGCCATGGCCGTCTTCGCCCTCAAAGATGGGCATTTTCAGCTTCCTCACCTGTGGGTCTCCTCCAATTCCCCGGTACCCTCCATAACCTCTCATTCTTCGAAGGGGAGGTGCTCCCCAAGTGTCCCGACACGGTTTAAAATTGCGCAATATGAGGCTCGCCTTGAGACCCGCCTTTGCGCAATTCCAGTAAAAAACGCCTCGATGCTTGCGCCTTGAGTTTTTTTTATGAGGCTTGCTCCTCAACTTGGTTGAGGCCCGCCTTGTGGCCCTCTTCGCCTCACTGGCATGAGGCTTACGCCTCACGCTATATATATTAAAACTTACATAAATCTTGAAGTAAATGCCCGACATTGGACTCTATAGGAGAGGAGGAAAGGGAGAGAGTTGTTCACCATAATGATGATTCAAATGAAGAATCCCTTAGTGATGACACTGCTGATGACTTATGAGTTCTTATGTGATATGTCATTGCTATTTATTTTTTAAAATTGGAATTATATGTTAATGAAAAGAATACTAGGATTTGGGAAAGATAGAATTTTGAGTTGAACTATATTTCATGTTGTCTTATTATTGAGATATTTTGATCTCACTTCATATCTTATGCTTTTTTATGTTTTATATTATTCACTCATTAGTATATAAAAAATTTATCATTTTATGTTAACGCAATTTTTTGATTTTGAGGCTTACGCCTCAAAACGCCTTGAGGCTTACGCCTCGCCTCACGAATGAAAAACGCCTCAATACCCGAATACGCAATTTTAAACATTGTGTCCCGGTCATATCTCCGGCGATTATACCCAAACTATTCCTCATATTCCCCTCTTCCCTTTTCAAAATCAGCACCTTGACGCTGAAATTCAGCACCTCAACGCTGAAATTCTTCTCTTCTTCCGCCAAAATCTGCACTTTCGTCGTATTCCCCTCTCCTACCTTTAAATTCCGCACCTCAACGCTGAAATTCAGCACCTCGACGCTGGAATTCCTCTCTTCTACCGCCAAAATCAGCACCTCTTCGATCGTACCCCAGACTCATCTCCTCTCTAGAAAGCGGTTCTAGAGGAGGCATATTGTCTTCCCCCTCAAGGATCTCCACCTCCGGATTCCTCCTCCCCCGGACCGGGTTTGGATTTCCTCCTACGCCTTGGCCGTCGGTGGTCTCTCTTACTTCCGATGCTGCCGGATTGGTCTTCATTTCTAGTAGTTTCTTCATCATTTCTTTCATCGCCGCGAACCACCCTTCCAACCTGTCATTGTTGGTGGAGATTTCCAGGAACTTTCCCTCCAGATCTGTCTTTAGTTGTCCGAACTCGCCTTCCAATACTTCCACCTTCTTTCCGGCCATCTTTCTTCCCAACAGATCTCAAAAATTTCACTTCCGGAAGCCGAAAGCTCGCTAAAAATCAGAATTTCAGCCGCCTAAGGTCCCAAAAACGACGCTCTGATACCAATTTGATAGGAAATACTTGAGTTCGCAAGTAACCCTAAGATAATACTTGAGTTCGCAAGCAATCCTAACCAAAATCGGCAAACAAACAGCAGCCAAATGGCTGTCCACAGCAGGAAAACAGCAGAAATCTGCTGTTTACAGCAGAAAAACAGCAAAACCACAAGGAAATCCGAGAGAAAACTCAAAGAAAAGCTTATATTCCACTAGTCGATGAATAAAATAGCAAGATACAATTGATCCTCAATTCGAGAGGAGGATCGATCTCTCCCAAATCTCTAGACGCCGCTAGAGCCCAAAGAAAACCTAAATCTAAGAGATCTCAAATTTCAGCCAAATTCAAGATGCCCAAACCCTAGGAAATTCAACTATTTAATGCATACAAATCAAAAGGAAATCCCTAAACAGTCCCTACATTCAAATTTCCCTCTCAAAACGCTAAAAAACGCTTCCTAAAATGCTCTAATGGGCAGGTCGGGCCGCTCGATCTCCACATGAGGCAGAGATCTGTCGCTCTTTGCGACTTGCCGGTCCTGTGCGGACCGGCTGGACCGGTCCAGTGGACCGGTCTAACATAGACCTTAAAAGACTAAATTAGAAAGTATTAGAAATGACATATTTGACTTAGATTTAAATGATAATTTGACTCTTAATAGGACAAATGAAGAAAAAGGATTCATTTAATAGACCCCACGTAGTGGGATAAAAGCTTGTGTTCTTGTTGTATTATATTTTCCACAAGCACACAACAAGAAGAATCGTAAAATCATTTAGCTACAAAGAGGAGAAGATAGAGAACTTTTATCAATTTCTAAGACAATAAACTGAAGTAAGAAAGATGCATACCCGGTCATTTGGAGCAGCTGCATGACCATAGTGAAGAACAGCACTGCACAACATGCAACAAAATAAGAATTAATAAAGGTTCCAGAAGATGGTAAATGTTGACAGCTAGTATCAACAGCACATATAGAAGGCAAAGTTTATAAGATCCAAAGAAAACAATGTGACAAAAGAACATCAATAATTTTTCCTTTTGCAATGAAGAAATCATATATGAACAGTTTTGGTTATCATCTAAGACACTATAAAATCAGTATCAAGAAGCATTCGAACTAAATAGAATGGAAAGTGTTCTGATCAGAATCAACCAATCATAAAGATGTATATAGACACTAACCAAAAAACCAACTCACCATTAAATTCCCATCTAATTTCATTAATTTTGTCTGATTTTAAATCAAACACTCAAGTCCATTTGAAGTGTATTGATAGACTACTAGAATTAGCCAGACCGAGACGTCATGGCCACCAAGGAGATTAAAATATCACAAATTTGAAAGATTCTAAGTTTTGTAACTTTAACAGGAGCAATATTCTTACCTGTTTTCTCCTGTGGCGCATATACATGTATATGAACAGTGCCTACAACCACCATACATGTAGATGTGATGAAGAAAGATGCTCTCCAACTGATATTCTTTCATGTCCGCGCTGATTCTTCTCATAACCTAATCAAAATTATACACTAAAAACTGAACGATTGCTAAAACATTAAAATTCTTTCAAGAAAGACAACATAGTCCAGAAATATTGGAAAGCATTAATATAGCGATCAAGCAACCATGCAGTATAAAGGACATCATCTATATTACAAACTCCATATTCTATTGTTTTAAAACCTCCAAAAAAATATCCTTTGAAATGATAATATGTATAGAGCAAGACCTCTGCTAACCTGCTCTCCCTTTAAAAGCAATAGCCCAATTTAATACAATAACAATTTTCATATTTTTATAATCTAAAGTACATGAAGATTATTTCTACTAGATTAAGGTTAGAAAATTGTGCCTTTATATAGCTGACTGTAAATTCTTAAAATAATTTATATTTTACATATAAAGATAAAGGGTCAGCAAGCTTAAAATTAAGCCCAGAAAACGGTAAATTTATCATATTTTTAATATTCTTGGATTTATATAGTTCGTATAAGGCAATTCCTTATTCTACACTAGAAAGCTCTCAATGAGCAGTGGATTTTGTTGGAGAAATTTTTCCATCCTCAACGGATTGCATATTTTGTGATCGACCATGGCATAGAAAATAATATATATTATCCCAAAGGATAAAAATACTATTTTACTATGCACTCAATAACAAAATTTATATTTTTAATCTTTAACAGAGATTTTCCCCAATTCAATGTTTGATTGAATAGGGTTTATTTTATTCTAGGGTACGGATGCCCCATAGGGACTTACCCCTATGATTATTTACATCTTAAGCATTTGTTACTCGAGAAAACTTTGATAAAACTAGTGATTTCTCCTTTTTTACAGTCATCAAAATATTGGCTAATCTTTTTATTTATGAAATTTGTGAAATTCTTGTTCAAAGATTTGGCCTTTGAGAGTTTCAAAGGAGGAACAATCAGCCTGAAATCAGATTTTGAAATGGAAGCAAAAGGAATGAAATGTAAATGTACTTGATTATGATGAAACTCGAAGGTATTCAAATTATCCTATGTTGTGCTTTACATTTTAGAATCGATTTTTTTTTTAAAGTTGATCAATTTCATTTATAATGTTTGGTCTTACATTCCAACAACACATGTTGAAGGAAATGCCTGGAGGGTGAGAATATATGCAGTGACTGAAGTCAACAATAGACTCAAATCCTAGAACTAATGTGAGGACTACTAAGTGGTAGTGCCTTGAACATAAATCTAAAGAAGTGTAAGATACTTACAAACTTCACCTCATATGAGGCATAGCCAGTCTAACCTGAATTTATTGTCCTGTCTGGAAAGGGCTACCAACTAACCCACCTAATCATTTTTAAAATCATGTAATCCGGTCTTTATGTATATAAAGAGTATGGATGGTTGTTTTTTATTTAGAAAATAGGACTTACAGCTTATCTTTGACGTCAAGATATCTGACCATGTGGGTATGCACAATACTAACTCACAAGAATGCAGATTTTTGGTGTTTAGTGCTTAAGTGAGGATTTTCTACATGTGACACACTTGGCCATGCATGATCAATTTAGTTTTTAGAAAATTTAGCTCGCTTGAATGAGCCATGCAAATTTTCTTTTATTTAAAAAATGATGATTCCTATGATTAATTTTAAGTTGTTTACATTTTAATAGATAGAAAAATTAGTTTTGTCCTAAAAGCCTACAGCATCATAAGTCCAGACACCTACATGCAAAACAAGAGAAGAAACCTAAAAAAACCTGCTTCTATTACGCACCCAGTAAACAATCAACACGTATATATACATGAATCAACCAAAGAAAGAATGTAAATATCCAAGTTATTACAATTATTATTGGTAGCTGATTTACCCGTCATTATACAACCCAGATAATTTTTTACAAACTCTATCTGTGGGGGTCTTCAAGCTTTGGCTTCTAAATAGGTCATAGGCATTACCTTTGATAGGCTCACCCTCCTGGTCCACATTTCCTTTAATTATACCCCACAGGCTCAAATACACCTCTTAAATCTATCAAAAAATATTTCAAAATATAAAAGACACAAAACTTGCAAAATAGGGGAAGGATTAAGAGCATGTATATACATAAAGCATGAATAATCATCCAGAATTACCTAGTACTTAAAGTGTCAAGCTCCTGCTTCTATCATATTAATCATGCATCCTTGGGGGCATTTGATACGCCGGTTCAGACTGAATCGGCCCAGCCGGCCCAATGGTCGGCTCAGCACTTCTACAGGAGGCAAAAACAGTCCGCCTTCTCTTAAATTTTTCGCCCAATGGGTGGGCCCCACTCGTCCGATTGAATTCAAATTGAAGATGGCGGCTAGGGCTTGGGAGGGAAATTAGATTAGGAAAGTTTTTGTATTAAAGTGCATGAGAGGATTAGGGGGGATTATGTTTTGATTGATTGGAATTAGGGTTTCTTGGCGACTTGGGCTCTAGACTCTCTTGTCTAAAGATTTGGGAGAGACGATCCCCCTCTTGAATTGAGGATCTCTTGTATCTTTGCTTTGTTCTTGTTTCTCTTTGTTTTCTACGAGATTTGCTATCGTTTGATTGTTCTTCCACCACGAATTCTTCGTTTTCTCGCTGTTTTTACCGATTATTGTTAGGTTTGCTTGTGAACTCAAGTATTTCCTATCAAATTGATATCATAGAGTCTTGGGAGTAGTGGAGGACTATTTTCGGCAAATTTCAGCAATGATTCTTGGCCCAGAAAAGAGAAAAGTTGCTGTTTTTTTAGTCTCAAATCCAAATTTTGTGAATCTACAAACTCCGGATTGTGATGGCGGCCAAGAAGGTAGATGCTTTGGAGGAAAGGCTTGAAAAGGAGAAGAATCAAACCAAAACAACAGAGGAGGAAAGGATTTCCTCCATGGAAGGACAAGTAGCCGATCTCCATGACATGATGAAGAAAATGTTGGAAATTCAAAACCAAACGGCGGCTTCCAGGGGAAAAAGGGGTGGAAGGGAAAAGCATGAATTCTGAAATTCTAGGAAGGAAGATGAGGTGAAAATCATGGAAGGAAAAAGAAGAAGACCCCATCTAGAGCCTGTCCAGAGGGAACAAAGAGGAGGTGGATATGGGGAATGCCAAGAGGGATACTATGGCCGCCAAGGTGTTGATTTTGAAAAAAGAAGGGGGGATTTCGAAGGGGGTTTTGGGCTATGGCAAGGCAAGGGAAAATCAGGAGACGTGGGGAGGGCCTAGCGCTTGGGAGAGGGGAAACTATGGAAGAATAAGAGGGAATGGTTGCGACCAGAAGGTTAGAAAGTTGAAGATGTCCATATTTGAAGGAGAAGATGCGTATGGGAGGATTTATAAGGTGGAGCGTTACTTCGTCATCAATGGGCTGACGGAGGAGGTGAAGCTGACAGTAGCAGGCTTGTGCTTGGAAGGAAAAGCTCAATCTTGGAATCAATGGAGAGACCAGAGGAGGCCTATCAGGAACTGGAGGGAATTCAAGTACTGCATAATATAACGTTTTCATACCGACCAGGAAGGAGATTTCATGAGCAATTCTTTGCTCTAACGCGGGAGGGATCAGTAGCAGACTACCGAGAACGATTTGAGCACCTAGCCAGCAGGGTGGAGCGATTATCTGATACGGTATTGGAGGGCAATTTTATGAAATGGTTAAAGGCGGAGATCCGAGCAACAATGAAGGTTCTGATGTCACGTGACTTGGGGGAGGCCATGAAGTTCCTGTTGGTTGAAAATTAGAGAAATTTGGAGAGGGGAGCCAGAAGTAGTAGTACAAGCGATACTTACAGGATGACGACCACCCATCTAGCACCTAAAGGTCCTACAACAGGAGGGAGTCGGGAGGCCACAAAGGAGAAGACAATAGGAGGAAATGGGGAAATTTCAAGCAGCTGATAGAAAAAGAGATACAAGAGAAGAGGGCTAAGGGGTTGTGCTTCAGGTGCGATGAAAAGTATACGCACGCTAGGGCATCGGTGTAAGAATCGAACTCTTCAAGTTCTCACCGTCTATGATGACGAGAAAATTGAGGGAGGTGAGAAGGAGACAGAGCAGGAGATATATTTGGATCTGGCTGAGATTTTCCTGAACTCAGTGGAATGATTCACTACGAATCATACCAAGAAGGTAAAGGGGGAGATAAAGGAAAGGGAGGTGGTGGTGCTGATTGATAGTGGGGCTACTCACAAATTCATTTCCATAATCAAACCTCATCAATAATGCCATCTAATAATCCAAATATGAACCCAGCATCTTTGACTTGGTCAGATGCTTCAATTGACCTTAAAAACACAGTACCGTAAGGATTATTAATGAGGATGTTGATCAGACTTTTATGTTTGATATCAGACCACCCATCTGACATAATTGTTACTCCTGTTTGGGCCCAAATCCTCTTAATTTCTTTAATGCTTTTATCAGTGCTTTCCAACTCCTTCAGAATCCATGTTCTCATATCATATATGGTACTGGATTGGCTCATTTTAGGGGATTGACATATTTCTTGATGGGATTTGTATATTTTTTAATTGGATTGGTTTATTAGGGGGACGGATATCTGATTTTTGTTTCTTATTAAAAGATGAAGAGTAGCTAACATATCGTTTCTGAGAAAATAATTTGCTCTGATCAATATAATTATTGAGCTTGACCTCAATAACTTCTATTCTTTCAGCTAAATCTTCAAACTTTCTGCTCAGCCTACCTTCAAATCCAAGAAAGAGTTTTGTACAGGTTTCTTGACAGGATTTGATTATTTTTTCTTAAAGAGAATCAAGTGCTTCAGCAGAAAAATGAAAGTGTGTTAGCTGAGTGGTGGGGGTCTTGCTGAGGTGGGGTATGATGGGAAGATTGGGGGGGTTTGATGGGTGGATATTTTATGAGGGGATGGAGGGCTGTCTGATGGATATTTTTTGATGTTAACCAGATCAATTTCAGTCTGGGAAACTCCCTAAAGGACATCAAAAATCTATAAAAAAATTTGTATATCAGCAAAATCTTATTCTTTATAGATGTATTAATTAAAATTTGATACAATATGTACCTGACTTTTTCTTAGATTAACAAATAAATTAGTGACCACCTCTGTAGTATATGCAATATCATCGGCCCATCAAAGAAAACAGGGTCTTTTGTTAGCATAAATAGGAGTATAAATAGAAGTATACTCCAGGAATCAAATATGCATAATATGAAAGAAAATTTTAACAAACGAATTATAAAAATTAAACAAAATTTCGAATGAATTTAGCAGTTAGCACTCACAATTAGTAGAGGTATAAAACCGTTGATGTAACCTGCTGGCTTCTTATTTGAAATCTTAGAAAAGACCTTATTAAACTCTTCAACTAAAAATTCCCTAATCAACCCCGCCCAGTTTATTGACAAAAAATCATCTACATTATTTGCTATTATTTAAAGCAACTAAAGGGTTTTAAAGTTATTATGTTGAAAAAATAAATTTGAATATAAATACATAATAAACGTTCTTAACATAGTCTCGCGGCGGGGGGACATTTAGCTCAAATCCAAGAAGAGTCACTTCATCAGTAGTGAAAGGAATAGGCTGACCTTTTAGAATAAAATATTATTTTGAAATATTCTACCTTGATATCAGCTCATAAATAAGTGGGATATTTAGCTCAAATTCAAGAAATTGTGAAAATTGTATTATCTTTAAACGGTTCAATCTATCCACGATTTCAGAAAAAATTTGCTGAGCAAAATTATAAGTAATTGTTCGAAAAGTCAAAATATAACAACGATAGGTAATAAGGCGAATATATATATATATATATATAATTAAGATAAAAAATATATAAAATAAGTTAAAAAAGATAGTCATAAAAAGCACAAAATATGCACAAAATATGCATAATATACGCATAGAGTACGCACAACATACGCACAAGTACGCACATTATACGCACAACATACGCATAGAGTACTCAGTGCTTATGCATAGCGTACGCACATCCTACGAGCAACATTGGCACAAACTACTCTATTTTAAAAGTTTGTTATGGCTTAATTGTTAAAATTTAGTTATGATTTAGGTTTCAAATTTTAACATAAACTAAATACAGAGAAAATACGATGGCATCAAACACTTAAAAGTTTTGAGAAGGAACACATACGCATAACGTAAGCATAAAATACGAATAACTTCAAAATCCTAAACACATATGTATAGCATAAGCATAAAATACGCAAAACTTGAACAAAAAACATGCCCCCAAATTACCTTTCTCTTTGGGGGTGACGACATCTGAGAAGGAACTGAGTGAAAGCTTGAAATTGCTCTGGAGCTAATGCTTGAAACGTATGCCGGAAGTTGAAAACCGAAAAGCCGCGTGAACTGTGAAATTTTTCTATCATTTTACCTTTACCAGGGTTCAAGTGTTGAAGCCACGTTGACATTTCACAAGGAAATCCACGTCGGTAATTAGGGGGTCCAAATTGAACAAAAATATATTATGTTATTTTTTTTAGAGGCAGCGCCTCAAAACTGTGAGACAAGGCGCGCCTCAGTAAACCTGAGTCGTACGCCTCAAAACCTGAACTTATTGTGTGGGCTTTGAGGCTTAAAGGAGCCATATTGCACTGAGGCGTGCCTTTTATTGCGCAATTTTAAACCATGTTTCCACTCAGGTCGTCGATCAATTGGGAGTGAGATTGGTGGATACCGGTTGTTACGGGGTGATGATTGGTATGGGAAAATTGGAGAAAGGCTAGGGGATTTGCAAATGAGTGGTACTGACTATCCAGGGGATTCAGGTGAGGGAATATTTTCTTCCACCGGAGCTTGGGAGTACAAATGTCTTCCTAGGATAAAATGGCTACAGACTTTGGGAGACACCAAAGTGAATTGGAGAGCACTCATGATGGAGTTGATGGTAGATTGAAGAAATGTGGTGATTAAGGGAGATGCAGGGCTATCCAAATCCATGGATTCTCTTAAAACTATGGTGAGGGATATACAATTGGCAGGCGGAGTATAATTGGTGGAGCTGCACAATTTGGAGGGAGCTAGATTAGAAGAGGGAGGGGACATACCCCTCTCCATACAGCCATTAATTTAGCAGTTCCAAGAGGTGTTTCAGCCACATCAAGGATTGCCACCGCAGAGGGAGCAGGAGCACAACATTGTGTTGAGGGAGGGAGTGTCACCCATTAGTGTACGGCCTTATCGCTACCCTCAATTCCAGAAAGATGAAATTGAAAAGTTAATTAGAGAGATGCTGGAGGCAAAAATCATCAGACCTAACATCAGTCCATTCTCTAGTCCAATGCTATTAGTGAAGAAGGATGGCAGCTGACGATGAGCGCTCAACTAGAAAACTATACCTGACAAGTTTCTTATACCAGTTATTGACGAGATGTTAGATGAATTGAGTGGAATAGTGATCTTCTGCAAGATAGACTTGAAATCAGGATACCATCAGATCCGGATGAAGGAGGATATACCCAAGATAGCTTTTAGAACTTATGAGGGACACTATGAGTTCCTACTGATGCATTTTGGCCTCACCAATGCTCCAGCTACTTTTCAGGCACTTATGAATAAGGTTTTCAAACTTTATCTCACACGATTTGTATTAGTATTCTTTGATGTTATCCTAGTCTACAACAAGATAGAGGAGCACTGGGAGCATTTGAAAAGGGTGTTAGAGGTGCAGCAGGAGCACCAGCTGATGGCCAACTTGAAGAAGTGTTGCTTCACACAAGTTAGTGTAGAGTACATGGGCCATATTGTATCAAAGAAGTGGTGGCAACATATCAATCCAAAATTGAGGCAATGCTAAAGTGGCTAGTGCCAAAAAATTTGAATGAGCTGAGGGGATTCAAAGGACTGACAGGTTACTACAGAAGATTTGTAAAGGGATACAGCACCATAGCATGGCCACTCACTAAGAAGTTGAAGGACGATTTCCTATGGGGGGAGGCGGCCACATCAGCATTTGAGAGCTTGAAGAAAGCGATGACTATGATACCGGTCCTAGCTTTTCCAAATTTCACTCAGATCTTCATTATGGAGACAGATGCATCCGGATACGGGCTAGGTGCAGTGCTTATGCAGAATCGTAGGCCAATTGCCTATTTCAGCTAGGTGTTGACTGTTAGAGACAGACTGAAGTCAGTCTATGAGAGAGAATTAATAGTCATCATTTTGGCCATCCAGAAGTGGCGGCCCTACCTACTTGGGAGGCATTTCATTGTTAGGACAGATCAGTGGAGCTTGAAATACCTACTGAAATAGCGGATGGTGACAGAGGAGCATCTGAGGTGGTTGTCCAAGTTGATGGGGTATGATTTTGAGATTCAGTATAGGCCAGGAGTAGAGAACAAAGCGGATGATGCCTTATCCAGATGTATGGTGGAGCTGTAGACAGTGACACTATATGTTCATTTGATGCTTGATTGGGAGGCCAACAAAGAAGAAAGTGCTAGAGACGAGGATTTGGCAAAGATCAGGTCAGATTTACTAAAGGAAGAGGGTAGCCACCCAGGGTACTCATTGGAGGGGGACAGACTGCTATATCAGGGAAGGTTTGTGATGTCCTGGACCTCGATCCACATCCTAAACTTACTCCATGAGTTTCATGGAAGTAATATTGGGGGGCCATTCGGGCGTGCAGAAGACATACCGAATGCTAGCTTCAGAGTTGTATTGGAAGGGGATACATAAAGATGTAGATGAGATGGTAGCCAAATGTGAGATCTGTCAAAGGAACAAATACTTGGCTATGACACCAGGACTACTACAGTCGTTGGCTCTCCGAGATGAGTATGGGAGGAGATATCCATGGACTTCATAAATGGGTTGCCCCGATCAGAAGGTTTTACGATGATTCTAGTGGTGGTGGATAGATTGAGCAAGTATGCACATTTCATTCCACTCCGACACCGCCTACACAACAGTGACAGTGGCTTCAGCTTTCATCAGAGAGGTGGCCAGACTACATGAAGTATTAGAGGCAATAATACTAGATAGAGATAAAGTGTTCATCAGCCACTTTTGGAGAGAGTTGTTCAGGTTACAGGGGACAGTTATGAAGAGGAGCACAGCTTACCACCCACATACAGATGGATAAATGGAAGTAGTCAACAAGAGCTTGGAGACTTACCTTAGATGCTTCATGTCGGAGACACCCAAGCTATAAGCTAAGTAACTATTATGGGTTGAGTGGTACAACACCTCTTTTCATTATGCTTCTTAGATTAACCCATTCATAGTATTGTACGGAAGGGATCCTCCTCACTTGGTGCACTTCGGGAGTAACAGTACTCCAGTTTCTTCAGTAGATGAGTACTTGGAGGAGAGGGATAAAGTGCTGGAAGAATTGAAGAGACATCTGCTGAGGGCTCAACAGATTAGGAAGAAACAAGCTGATGGGCAAAGGAAGGACATCTAATTTGAAGTGAGGGAGAGAGTGTTCTTTAATCTCCAACTGTATAGACAGAAGACAGTCACCAACAAAAGGAATGAGAAGCTTACTCCAAGGTATTTTGGGCCTTATGAAGTGCTGGAGAAGATCGGAGCAGTAGCATATCGGCTGAAACTGGCGACTATACATCCAATTTTTTCATGTTTCGCAATTGAGAAAGGACATTGGTGACTATACAGCCAACCCCAGAGTTACCGGCAACACTTACTGAGGATTTAGAGGTGGTTTTGGAGCCCTTAGAGCTAATGGGGGTTCGCCAAAAAAAGGATAGAACTAAGGAAGTGTTGATCAAGTGAAAGAACTTTCCTAACTACGAGGTCACGTGGGAGACATACGAGAGGGTGAAACATTAGTTTCCTGATTTTCACCTTTAGGACAAGGTGATTATTTGGGAGGGTGGTATTGATACACAAGTTCAGGCTAAACCGGCCCAGCCGGCCCTTGGCCAGCCCAAGGGCTGGCTCAGCACTTCTACAGGAAGCGGAAACAGTCCGCCTCTCAGATTTTCCGCCCAATGGGTGGGCCCCACTCGATCAATTGAATTCAAATTGAAAAGGAGGGGGTAGTTAGGGCTTGGGAGGGAAATTAGATTAGGTAAGCTTTTGTATTAAAGAACATGAGAGGATCAGGTAAACTACTACGATTTTTTTTTATTTCATTTTTTTCTTAGTCAACATTCTTCCATCATGAATTCTTCGTTTTCTCGCTGTTTTTATCAATTATTGCTAGGTTTGCTTGCGAACTCAAGTATTTTCTATCAGCGTTTTAAGCAGCACCTATGAGCAAGCACTTTTATTTATTATTTATTGCGCCCACACTTGGACATGGCCACCTGTAAAAAGAGTATGTATATATATTTCTACACTAACGACTTAAGGGTAAGTCCCCACAACACAGAAATCCAAAGGCATCAAACAAAAACATCAACCACATGCGTAGAAAAGAAAAATCATAATCCAAGCATACCTAGGAGTTGTGCATCTAAGTATGTACCGACTGTGTGGTATATCACTGCACATGGTGTTTTATTTTATTAAGGAGTGAAGATATTTAATCCTAATCTAAGGGTGGTTTCTCTTTAAGTTGTTTGTAACTTAAAGATTTTATTTAGCTTTTAATTATTTCATATTTATGATAGGTTATGAAGAACCCATACTGTAGCCACTGCTTGTTTTTTGGGCAAGCTTATTACTTATGAAATCCTAAGATACAATGATACAAGCATCTCACCTTTTGGAGTAGAATGATTGATCATTGTATCAAAGAAAACTTAACCAATTTTAGAGACTTTTAGACTTCTCTTAGCCTTTGGATAAGAGTAGAATTTTCACCTAATAGTGTAAGGTGTACATGCCCAAGAGTTAGACTTAGGACTTTGCGAAATTCATCTAATAGAGTAAGATGAATTTTAATAGAGGGAAGCTCCTAGAAGATACCTAGAGCTTGGATTTTATATGTCATGAGAGGAGGATTATTTGTTATGTTAAGTGAAAGGTTGCTTAGAATTTGGGTCTAAGAAGGAGATGTCGAACTGTGAGCTTTTGGGCTAAATAATGAAGAATCCTCCTTAGCTTTTATAGCTAGAAAGAGAGTAATAAAACTCAAAGCTTAACGGTTAAGAGTTGGAAATTTCTTTAAAGCATTTGAAACCCATAGTGAAGAGGGATGACTTGTGAGTTTGGAGTCAGAAGTCACAAAGCAATTATTGAACTTTGTATTCAATAATGCATGATGAATTGCCTAGTTTGGATTAGGCAAACATGAAAGGATGACATGTAGACATAGGCTACAAGTCACCATGAATTTTCTTTGAACTTTCAGATGTTTAAAGAAGAGAGTTCATTCTTCCAACTTAGGTTGGGAGGATGAAAGGGAGGTGATAAGTGAATTTGGATTTCAAATCACAAGGAGTTTATCTTGAACTTTTGGATGTTAAGGAAAGATATTCACTCACCTAAATTGGGTTAGGTAAATGAGGGAATTTCCTACAACTTTTAAGTTGTGGAGGGAGAGAAGAAGTGTACAACTTGTAGGTTGCAAATTGGAAAAGAATATTTGAACTTTTGATGTTCAAAGAAAAGGATTCATTCATCTAACTTGGGTTGGAGAGATGAGAAGAAGGGAAGATGCAACTTAGCAGTTGCAAATTCATGAATATTATTTGAACAATTGATGTTCAAAGAGATATATTCATTTTTTCCCAATTCAGGGTTAGGCAAAGAAGGGGAATTTGAATGTTTTTGTACAATCTTGACTTGTCTGAAATGAAGAAGAAAATGTAACTTAGATGTTACAAATTGAAGGAAGATCTTTGAACATTTGGTGTCCAAAGAAGAGTGATTATCTACCCAATTTATGTTGGGCAAATACAAGGAGGTGGTGTACAACTTATGGGTTGCAAGTTTGAGGATGGATCATTGAATTTTGCCATCAATGAAGCATGATTATTTATCAAATTTGTATTAAGTAAATAGGGGAAATGATGTGCAACTTAGAGGTTGCAAGCTCGTGAATGCTCTTTGAACATTTGGAGTTCAAAGATAGAGGTGCATTCTCCTAATTTGGGGTCTAGGGGAATGAGAGGATTTTTTTATAACTTTTGAGTTATAGGGAGAGGAAAGGAATATGCAACTTGTGGGTTACAAATCTGTAAATATTCCTTGAGCATTTTATGTTCAAAGAAAAGATGTATATGTTACGCTTGGACCGGTCCCAGCTGGACCGGTCCGGTTCTACGCCCGGCGGTCCAAAGCCGGGCAGAACCTGTTCGCACAATCGGCGGAAGAGAGGCGGGCTAGGGAGCTTTCGAGCGTTTCGTTGGAGGGAAATTTTGAATGAGGAGGGTGTTTATGTAATTTGTATCTTTCCTTTTGCTTTAATTAGGGAGATGGGGGGGAAATTAGGGGCTTCTTGAATTTGAGTTTTCTCTTTGAGATCTAGGTTTTCTTGCTTTGGCTCTTGGCGTTGCCGGAGATTGGAGAGTTGTTCTTCCTCTCGGATTGAAGAACAAATTGTATCTTTGCTATTTTCATCGTCTACTAGTGAAATACAAGCCATTGCTGGAGTTAAATCTCAGTTTTTCCGCTTTCTCTCACTGTTTTCGTGCAAAAACTGCTGTCCCGTGGATAAAAACTGCAGTTTTTATCTTGTTCTACTTCAGATTTGGGCTAGGAACTACTTGAAATCAAGTATTTCCTATCAAATTGGTATCAGAGCATCGATTCGGGACCACCGGCGGCTGAAATCCTGAAATTTCAGCAAGTTCTTCATCTCCGGAAGAATAATTTTGAGGATCCGTTAGAAGAAGAATGGCCGAAAAGAAGGTGGATGTTTTGGAGGGTGAAGTCGGTCAATTGAAAACCGATTTGGAGGAGAGATTCTTCGACTTTCAGAATCAAATCACCACCAACATCGAAAGGTTGGAGGGCAAATTTATGGCCATAGAAGAAATGATGAAGAAATTGTTGGAGATGAAGACGAATCCGATGACTTCGGAAGCAAGATAGACTACCGGAGACCAAGGTGTAGGAGGAAATCCGAACCCGCGTAGGGGGAGGAGAAATCAAGATGCGGAGATCCTTGAGGGAGACGACGACATGCCACCTCTAGAGCCACTTTCTAGAGAGGAGATGAGCATGGGAAATGACCGTCAAGGTGCGGATTTTCAACGTCGAGGTGCTGATTTTCAGAGTCGAGGGGTGGATTTTGAAGGCAGGAGGGGAGAATATGAGGGAAGTGCAGATTTTGGCGAAATAAGAGAAGAATATCAGCGTCGAGGTGCTGAATTTCAGCGTCGATGTGCTAATCTTGAAAGGGGAAGAGGGGATTATGACGATGGATTCGGATACCAACGTCGGAGGGAGGACCGGGACACTTGGGGAGCACCTCCTCCTCGAGGAAGGGGAGGTTATGGAGAGTTACGGGGTAACGGAAGGGATCCGAAGGTGAGGAAGTTGAAGATGCCCATCTTTGAGGGGGAAGATGGCCATGGCTGGATATACAAGGTGGAGCGTTACTTTGCTGTCAACGGGTTGACAGACGATGAGAAGCTGACGGCGGCAGGATTGTGTCTGGAAGGGAAGGCGTTGGCCTGGTATCAGTGGCGAGACAGGAGAGAGCCCATCAGGAATTGGAGAGAGTTCAAGGAGTGTTTATTAGAGCGTTTCCGAGCCGATGGGGGAGGAGACTTCTATGAGCAGTTCTTTGCTCTGACTCAGGAGGGGACCGTGGCTGACTATCTGGACAGATTCGAGTATTTGGCTAGCCGTTTGGATCACATCTCAGAATCAGCCCTAGAGGAGAATTTCATGAAGGGGATCAAACCGGAGATACGAACAGCTGTCAGAGTGTTGGAGCCAAGGAATTTAAGCAAGGCTATGGAGCTTGCACAATTGGTAAAAGATCAGAAGAGATCAGAAAGAGGAGCTCGAGGCAACTAGTCCGGGGGATCGTACAAGATGACTACTGCAGTATTACTATCAAAAGGGGTAGCGTCAGGTGGTCAGAAGGAAGCACCCAAGGAAAAGACGGGAGGAGGAAATGGGAGACAGTTCAAAAGGCTGAGAGAAAAAGAAATGCAGGACAAGAGAGCAAAGGGGTTGTGCTTCAGATGCGATGAGAAGTACATGCCGGGGCACAGGTGCAAGGACCGATCTCTTCAGGTTCTCCTCGTTTGTGAAGATGAGGAAGACGAAGAGAGTGCTGGGAATGACCCCGAGGTGGAGGAGGATGAGAAGTTGCATCTGGATGTAGCAGAAGTCTCTCTGAACTCAGTAGTGGGACTCACTTCGAGTCACACTATGAAGGTGAAAGAAGAGATCTCTGGTCGTGAGGTTGTGGTGTTGATAGACAGTGGAGCGACCCACAATTTCATTTCCACCCAGATTGTAGATGTGTTGGGGATGGAGCTAGTGGATACCGGAGGTTGCAGAGTAATGATGGGCACCGGGAAGGTGGAGATGGGTCGAGGTGTTTGCCGAGGAGTAGTATTGAAGATTCAAGGGATCCAGGTAAAGGAAGACTTCCTTCCCTTGGAATTGGGAAGTACGAATGTCATCCTTGGGATGAAATGGCTGCAGACACTGGGAGAGACCAAAATCAATTGGGGAACACTAAGGATGGAGATGGTGGTTGGGGGCAGGAAGAGGACGATTCAGGGTGATTCCGGGCTGACCAAAGCAGGGGTTTCTCTCAAATCCCTCATCAGAACCATTCATGAGGAAGGAGGAGGCTTCTTGGTAGAGTTACACCGCCTGGAAGGAGTCAGATTGGAGAAGGAAGGCAATGTTCCCTCTGCAGTACAGCCACTCATACACCAGTTCAGCGAAGTCTTTCAACCGCCCCAGGGGTTACCTCCTCAGAGAGAATTGGAGCATGCTATTACTCTGAAGGAAGGTGAGACTCCGATCAGCGTCCGTCCTTACCGCTATCCACAGATTCAGAAAGATGAGATTGAAAAGCTGATCCGGGAAATGCTGGGGGCAGAGATTATCAGACCCAGCAACAGCCCTTTTTCCAGTCCAGTCATCCTAGTTAAGAAGAAGGACGGGAGTTGGAGATTTTGTGTGGATTACAGGGCTCTGAATAAAGGCACTGTACCAGACAAGTTCCCAATTCCTGTGATTGATGAGCTATTGGACGAGCTACATGGTGCAGTGATGTTCTCTAAGCTAGATCTAAAATCTGGCTACCACCAGATCAGGATGAAGGAGACTGATGTTCCAAAGACAGCGTTCAGGACTCATGAAGGGCATTATGAATTTCTGGTAATGCCCTTTGGATTGACTAACGCTCCTGCAACATTTCAGTCCCTGATGAATCGGGTATTCAAGCAGCACCTTAGGAAGTTTGTCCTAGTCTTTTTCGATGACATCCTGGTGTACAGCAAGACTGTGGAGGAACACTGGGAGCATTTGAGAGTGGTATTGGAAGTGCTACAGGAGCACCAGTTGAAAGCCAACCTGAAGAAGTGCAGTTTTGCTCAGGCAAGTGTAGAATACTTGGGACATGTGGTATCACAAGGAGTAGCAGCGGATCAAACTAAAATTGAAGCAATGCAGAAATGGCCGCTACCTAGGAACCTCAAGGAATTGAGGGGTTTTCTAGGATTGACTGAATACTACAGGAAGTTCGTGAAGGGATACAGTGCCATTGCCTGGCCTTTGACTGAGCAGCTGAAGAAGGATAATTTTTGCTGGGGAGAGGCGGCCACCCAGGCATTCGAGAGGTTGAAAGAGGCCATGACGACGGTCCCTGTTCTAGCTCTTCCAGACTTTGATCAGTCCTTTGTAGTAGAGACAGATGCCTCAGGATATGAGTTAGGGGCGGTGTTGATGTAGAATCACAGGCCAGTAGCGTACTTCAGTCAAGTGCTTTCAGCCAGAGCTAGATTGAAGTCAGTGTATGAAAGAGAGCTGATGGCCATTGTTTTGGCAATCCAAAAGTGGCGGCCATATCTCTTGGGAAGACACTTCATTGTACGGACTGATCAGAGGAGCTTGAAGTATTTGTTAGAGCAAAGGATGGTGACCGAAGAGCATCAGAGGTGGTTATCCAAACTATTAGGCTATGATTTTGAGATCCACTATAAGCCTGGTTTGGAGAATAAGGCGGCCGACGCTTTATCCAGATGCGTTGGGGAGATTCAGGAGTTGGTTGTGTCAGCGCCATTGATAGTAGATTGGGGGGCCATCAAAGAAGAAAGTATGCTGAACGAGGAACTGAGGAAGATCAGGGAGGATCTGGAGAAAGACAGGAGTAGTCATCCTGGTTACTACATTGAAGGGGGGAGACTATTGTACCAGGGGAGGTTCGTGATGCCACGAACTTCCATACACATTCCCCACCTGTTGCAGGAATTTCATGGCAGCTCAGTTGGGGGTCACTCAGGAGTTCAGAAGACATACAGGAGGCTGGCAACAGAACTTTATTGGAAGGGGATGCATAAAGATGTGGAAGAGATGGTGGCGCGCGGGTTGTGAGGTCTGCCAAAGAAACAAATACATGGCCATGGCCCCAGGAGGTTTACTACAACCATTGGCACTTCCAAACAAAGTTTGGGAGGAAGTGTCCATGGATTTCATCGATGGATTACCCAGGTCAGAAGGATTCACGGTGATACTAGGAGTGGTGGACCGGCTTAGCAAATATGCACACTTCATTCCACTCAGACATCCCTACACCGCAGTGATAGTAGCTTCAGCTTTCATCAGGGAAGTGATCAGACTGCACGGAGTACCAGAAGCGATCGTATCAGATAGGGACAAGGTGTTCCTCAGCCATTTCTGGAGGGAGTTATTCAGATTGCAGGGAACAGTGCTCAAGAGGAGCACAGCCTACCACCCACAGACGGATGGCCAGATGGAAGTAGTCAACAGAAGCTTGGAGACGTACCTAAGATGCTTTGTTTCGGAGACACCAAAGCTTTGGGCAAAGTGGCTATCCTGGGCTGAGTACTGGTACAACACGTCATTTCACTCGACTTCACAAATGACTCCATTCAAGGTGTTGTATGGGCAGGACCCCCCACACTTGGTACACTTTGGGAGCAGTAGTACCCCGGTTTCATCAGTAGAAGAGTACTTGGAGGAAAGGGACCGAGTGCTAGAAGAGTTAAAGAGGCATTTGCTGAGGGCGCAGCAAATCATGAAGAAGCAAGCAGATGGGCATAGAATTGATATCCAGTTTGATGCAGGGGATAAGGTGATCTTGAAGCTTCGTCCATACAGGCAGAAGACAGTCGCCAACAGGAGGAAT
This sequence comes from Dendrobium catenatum, assembly GCF_001605985.2. NCBI lineage: Eukaryota > Viridiplantae > Streptophyta > Magnoliopsida > Asparagales > Orchidaceae > Dendrobium > Dendrobium catenatum. The sequence goes on along the minus strand of NW_021320138.1, from coordinate 964,478 downwards.
GAGAAGCTGGCTCCAAGGTACTTTGGTTCTTATGAAGTGATGGAAAAGATTGGGACAGTAGCTTATCGACTGAAATTACCCCCATCGGCGACTATACACCCGGTTTTTCACGTCTCACAGTTGAGAAAGGCCATTGGTGACCACATCACCATTCCCGAGCTGCCAACCACACTTACGGAGGAGTTAGAAGTGATTATGGAACCGTTGGAGCTGAGGGGTGTTCGCCAAAAAAAAGATAAAACTAAGGAAGTGTTGATCCAGTGGAAGAACCTTTCTGACTACGAGGCCACGTGGGAGCCATACGAGAGGACTAAACATCAGTTTCCTGATTTTCACCTTGAGGACAAGGTGATTCTTTGGGAGGCCAGTAATGTTACGCTTGGACCGGTCCCAGCTGGACCGGTTCGGTTCTACGCCCGGCGGTCTAAAGCCAGGCGGAACCTGTTCGCATAATCGGCGGAAGAGAGGCGGGCTAGGGAGCTTTCGAGCGTTTCGTTGGAGGGAAATTTTGAATGAGGGTGTTTATGTAATTTGTATCTTTCCTTTTGCTTTAATTAGGGAGATGGGGGGAAATTAGGGGCTTCTTGAATTTGAGTTTTCTCTTTGAGATCTAGGTTTTCTTGCTTTGGCTCTTGGCGTTGCCGGAGATTGGAGAGTTGTTCTTCCTCTCGGATTGAAGAAAAAATTGATCTTTGCTATTTTCATCGTCTACTAGTGAAATACAAGCCGTTGTTGGAGTTTAATCTCAGTTTTTTCGCTTTCTCTCACTGTTTTCGTGCAAAAACTGCTGTCTCGTGGATAAAAACTGCAGTTTTTATCTTGTTCTACTTCAGATTTGGGCTAGCAACTACTTGAAATCAAGTATTTCCTATCAGTATACTCTCCTAGTTTCGGTCAGGAGAATGAAAAAGGAAGATGAGATTTAGATTCCCATGCAATGAAGGGAGGGAGAGAGAGGATGATTGTTAGTTGATTTTGTGTCAACAAGCAAGATGAAATGAACCTAGGATTTTGATACTAAGATCAGCTATTGATTAAGAAATAGACTTCTTGTTGTGAATATTCCTTGAACAATCAATTTATCATGCATGAAGGAAGAGAGAGAGAATGAATGTTTGTTGATTTTGTGTCAACAAGCAAGATGAAATGAACCTAGGATTTTGATACTAAGGTTCTTGATTCATGCAATGAAGTGTTTGTAGCATTGGGGAGGCTCCAAACATCATGCATGGGAAGGAAGGATGATTTTTCATTGATTTTGTGCATCAATAAACAAATCATGCGAATCTAAGATTTTGACCTTAAGATTTTGCTAGTGCTCTTTTGAGCTCTCTAGAGGTCACTTGGGAACCTTTATGTGGACTTAGAAAGCAACAAGCAAGGATATCATGTGTCGGTTTTGTGTTCTGACAAATGAAATGAAATAACTTAGAGTTAAGTTCTAAGTTTAGGAGCTTGTGATATGATATATTGAGTATTTGGGGAAATTCACAACACCCTACACAAGGTAGATCAATGATGACTCCTAAGGGATGCTAGGATTCATGCAATAAAACATTTGGAGCCTTGAGGAGGCTCCAAACATCATGCATGAGAGGAATGAGTATATGGAAGAGATTTTCCTATTCTTCCATGAATGTTTTCAATTCATTGGAAAAGAGGAGATTGATTCCTAAAGCTTTGGAGGAGCTTTAAATCTATTTCGACATGATTAGAAGACATAGGAGTTTAGACATGTGTTGATTGAACTACAAATTTAATAATTCTTTATATGTTTTGGTTGCTTGTTGCTTTATTTGGCCACTTCAATTGAAAAGTTGCATGAATAAACTTACATAATTCCAAAAGAAAAAAAGGATGGGGTATCATATGGACCTTTGAGAGTACATTGCATACCTCTAAATTAGCTTTACAAATATTTGGAATTAAGTGAGCATATTCATGAACTTTACGATTTCACACTCTATGTTTGACAAAAATATCAATCATCAATTTGATTGATCATATACATTATGGGATTTGCAACGTAGGTCTTTGAAGCATACAAGAAATCTCACAATGCTTTGATATCATATGCATAATTTTCAATCAATCAAACCCATCATGATATTCACCAGGTCATAGAGGCTATCGATTCTTTTGTATGCAAATTCTCCTAAATTTTGTCATGACAATTTTTAATTTGAAGACTTCATAAATCTGTTCAAACAAATTCAAGGTAGCATAAGGCATGGCTTATTGACTTTTAAAGGTTTAAAGAACACCATGAATTAATCTCACAGACATCTAGAATCAAATTGAACATATTCATAAAATTTACAAATTTTGGAAAGTGAAGAACCTAGCAAGAGGGCCACAATTCTTTTTTTTTTTTTTTTTTTTTTTTTTTTTGTAAGATTAATTTTGGCATAATCTAATACCTAAACAATTATGTAATTCATTTGTTCAAATGCATAGTCACCAAATTTGAATATGATGATGACGAAACCTAAGTTGGTTGTAGGCGACAGATTGGAGAGTGATATGAATGCTAAAACATGCATTTGGAAGGTATTTGACACCGATCCAACACCACACATACGTCACCATCCTCCTCGGGCTCTCACATGAGAGAAAATAAGTGGAAATCACCGGATTTTTACTGTTTGCGGAGCGGACAGCAAATAGGGGTTTATTTTTGGGTTTTGAAAAGCAAAGCGCAAGGGTTTCTTTGGACTTATGGCTTTAGAGCGTCGAACACAACTCAAATGGCCAAAAGACCTAGGGATTTCCTGAGTTTTGGGGAATTTTATATCGCCGAGTAGGTCTCGGCGCAGCTCACTATCCACTCACCTTGTAAAGGCGAGATTGAGGAAGAATGGAAGGCGGATTTGCTGTCCAAAAGCTCTGGATTGTTTCCTTCACTTGCTTGAATACACCCAGAAGTTGATTTCACTTTCACGATCCCACCGGGATGAAGAAGAGAGGAAGAAGAAGCTCCAAATCTTCACTGGCTGAGGGAATAGGGGAGTTACAGCAGCTTATGCTCTTGATTTTGGGACAAGAGCTGAATAACAGCAGCTGCAAGGGGGAGAACCCTCGCCTACGTAATGTCTCCACCAATCTTTAGAAGGTAGAATAACGGCAGGAAGAGGAAGAAGGGGAGGGCAGCAGGTGAAAGACTCCTCTCGATTGGCTATGTCAAGTGCACATGAGATTAGGAAGGCACAAAGGACGCAGCTATTTCGGGCTGGTTCAGTCAGATGGGATGCACACGCTCGGTCTCCCTCATCTTCTGTTCTGGACAGACAAAAAAGGCCGAACGTCGGCCTCCTTGCTCGGGTTGGACGGACGCACTGAGGAAGCAAAGCTAGCTCTCCCTCACCTTCGGTTCTACTCGGTATGGACACACGAAAAAGAAATGTCTGCTTCTCCTTCTCTAGGTCGAACATGCGGAGCCCTTAGACCATCTCCAACCGTTCGGCAAACAGCCGAATGGAGGCCCTCAAACGTCGCAACCAAACGTCATTTCTTCCGCCATTTAACCGCAGTTGAACAGTGCCACGCCAATATTGGCGTCGCACTGTTCACTTGCGTCATTTCTTTCTCTCTACCGAACTCGTCTGAGAAAGGCGCGAAAGAAACGAGGGATGATTTGGGGGTAAAATGGCGTTCCACTGGAGATGAATCACGACACTTTTTGAATTTACTGCATTTTGCAGTGAAAAATGAGAATTTCGGTTGGAGATGCCCTTAGCCGACGCCTGCTCTTGCTCTTCTCTCAGTTGGGGGTTCACGTAAGAACAAGGGAAGACCAAATAGAAAGACCTCCCGCTTTACTCCATACAGAAAATGAGAATGTTGCTCGATAAAATTTCCTTGCTCTCAAATACCTTCCTCAACCGCATAAATCAGCAGGAAAATGGGGAAAAGATTTGTAGCAGTTGCTCTTTGAATCATAGCCATTATATCTGATTTCCTTATTTCGGGAAATGATTAGAAATGGCTAAAAAATCAATTTAACCTATTTGGGATTAAATTGAACTTGAATTAGGTCAATTGAGTTGAAATTGGGCCCAAATTGAATCGGAATTGGATCGAATTGAGTCTATTTAGGTTCGATTGGGTCCAATCGAATCAATTTTGTGAAATTGAACATGAATCGACAGCGAATTGAGTCAAATTTGGTTCGACAAGGCTAAATTGGGTTCGATTTGGACCGATTTTAGTCGATCTTGATCGATTTCATTTTGGATGAAATTGAGCTTAATTTGACTCAATTAATGTCCGATTAGGGTCAAATTTAGTTCGACGATGCTCGATCGAGTTGATCGAGCGCACTCGAGCCCAATCGGGATCAAATTGGCTCAATCAGAGTAAGGTCGACACGAAAAAAAATGTCAATAGATTTTAATTACCGCCTAGATAATTACATGGAACAGATTTAGTTGGTGAATAACGTAAACCAACTTCTGATATGGTGTTAAGGAAGGACTCAAGCTCAAAGATAACTAGATCTAAAAAAATTATCAACAACAAGAATGATGCTACGGGTCATTAAAAGGCCAAGATGCCTTTAAGGGAACATAACTCAAATTTAACATGTCCAAAGCATTAAATGATCCCTCCCCCTTCTCTCTCTCCTCTCACTAGCACTCCACCCATTATCCTACATAATTTTTATCTTCCCCCATTGTCATTCTCACCACTCAAGTTCTTTTCCATCTTAAATGAATACTTTGGAGGTTGAACCAAGTGGGAAGTGAAATGGAGGGCTCTCGCTGTCTCAACCTTCACCATGAACATTCAAGTAAATTAGGTGAAAATAGCTGCCTTCCCTCTCCTTATATTTCTTTATCTACTTCAATTTCTCTCACTCAAATGAATTTACGAACTTGCATCTTGTGGCTATAATTCTCAGCTAAAAAGGGAAGCTCTTGAAAGCGTGATAATTTATTATTGCTTGATTGTAGTAAGCAGTAGGTTTGACTAATTCTGGATTTTGGGATTTTAATTTATGATACTTAATGTTTCTTTCTTGAATATATGAACCTTTATCCCGTCTTCCCATCAGACCATAGTTTTCCCTCCTACATTGTGCATGTGAACATATCCAACATAAGAATTACTCATATAAAAAATATAAAATTAAATTGACCTATTATGAGAATTACTCATAATAAATGGGCACACAGATGAGGAAAAAATCCCATAATATCATAATCAACTTGATACATTCATCATATAAGGCAATAGAAAGTAAGAATATGCATTAGAAAGTAAGAAAAAGAATAATGTCAAGTGTCAAGAATAAAATTAACTATGAAGAAATCAGCAAGTAATTGGCTCAAACTACCTCAACATGTGCTTCTGAGCTCACATCATTAGCATATTGAATAAGATCAAGCTCCAATTTAGATTTGAAAACTCGGCATTCAGTCAATATCGGATGAAGAGTGATTAAATCAGTCTCAAACTTATCCATCTCCTACAGGTAGTCATGACATGATAGAATTCAGACGATTTAAAACATCAGAGATTTGACATCTGGAACTGCTTTGAATTTTAGAAATATTATCAGGACAACATATTCAAATTTCAAGGTAGTGAGAGAGTAGATACGGTGATAAAAATAGAAATGAAAAGGCAATGAATATTTTAAAACTAAAACATGCTTTCTCTATCTAGAATTAGGAAATACCTGCTATTGACAAAAATTAAATAAAAACATAGCTGAAGTAAGAATATCGAAAGTGATATGGCCCTAAAAAATAGCTTTCGATTAATTCTAATAAATTGATATCAAGGACCTCAATTTTCTTACTTAGACATAATTTTTGAGAAAAGAGGTTCAGATGGGATGATAGTACTTATAACACCTATGTCACTCAATTACATCATGATTGAGGTTGATCCCTTGAGCAACATTAATGAAGCACGCAAATTGACATGAATCTTAATAATCCTAACTCCTATGCCACTCAAGCACACCAAGATTCACATTGATCCTTCAATCGACCTTATTGAAGCAAGCGCATCACATGAATCTTGAGTGCCAACATTAGCCTAGTCATCTAATGCATATCACCATCGAAACCATCGGTGCAACTCAAATATCAAGGCTAAAACTCCATCGATCATGATGGCACAGTAAGGATCTCATAGGAAATGTTGCTTCATTCTACATCCTTTAATTGATTTAAGGTCCAAAATGCCTTCAACTAAGTGGCATTTTGATTCAGCGTGAATCTCAGAATCTATATGGATCATTGCTTAAATTTTCGTAATAAGAAACATGCCTCAAAGCCTGCCTTAGTGCAATTTAAAAAAAATGTCATGAGACATACATCTCACCATATCCCGATGAGGCATACCTCTACGCAATTCATAAGAGTCAACAGCCTAGAAAACTAAGGTTTAGGTGATTTAAAAAGATTAATTTATAAGTTCAATATACAAAATAATTCCTATTTTGTTATTTCTCTACAACTAAATCTAAAACAAACATAATTGAGAACCTGAATAATGCACACCTCCTAGACTACTAGCCACACGTTGCACTTACACCTGATGTCGCATGCACTCACAACCAGATGATGGAGGAGCAAAAGTAACTCACTATAATGATGATTCTAACAAAGACCCACTAAGTGATAAGATTATGAGAAACTTTTCAATTTAGAAATAATAATCTTAATGACTTGGACGACTTGTTTAAGTTAAATTGGAGTGGGAAAAACTTATTGTCATGATCTTACTTTGACTTATTATGATCTTTACTTCGATGTTAGCATGTTATTTATTATTTCATATTTTTAAGTGAAGAATCTATCAGGATTGAAGGGTGCAATAAAGATATCAAGGCATATTAAATAGTTTAGATTATATGGTTGTCAATGTTGTAATTAATTTTGATTTAGAATGATTCTTACGCTAAAATATGCTTAAACATATATCAAATACCTAAAATATTATTTTCAATATTCAAACATATTAACAATATAACATGTCTGAGAGCTAATTAGGAATATGAGTATATATAAATATATAAGAAGGTAGTCATTTTAATATTCATTTCCCATCACCACTTAAAATCAGAGACAATAAAGCAATGAACATGCATGGTCCCCATGACAAATAAGCTCATCTTGACCTAGCTTATTTTCATTGGGTTTATAAATAGACACCCATTTCCACTTCATTTCAAAAATTGCAAAAGGGAAAGAGTGTGCTTAAATGTCTCATTTCAGAAGAGTTTTTGTGTGTTAATAGAAATCATTCCTAGAGTTGTTGCAACCGATTTTTCTCTTTACAAAGTTTTGGTGTTTTTTTTCTTTTCTTTCTTGTAATATTATATAGAGATTGAATGTTGTATTCTTGCATCCACTATTTCTTGTACGCCCGTAAGAAGATAGTGGAACCTCACAAATAATTAAGGAGATTGCTTGTTTTTCTCTTTTCAATGTTTTGGAATTTTCCTTTTCTTTCTCGTAGTCTTTTATAGAGATTGAATGTTGTGTTCTTGTATCCACTAATTATACACCCCATTAAAAAACTTGAGAAGGAAGTGGTACCTCAAAATAATTGAGAAATGAGTAGTCCTAGCTCTTAGAATAATGGGTTCTAATCCTTAAAGGATATGAGGGTATGGTTCTACTCAGTGAATGTGAAGGATAGTATGAAGGTACAAATTTTCTCTATCAGCATTATGTAAAGGAGGGAGAATAGCGAATTTCACAATGCATAGGTGCTAAGGAAAACCACATAGGTGGTTGGAGCCAAACCTAATAAATTTGTTTATTTGCATACTCTTGGTCTTTACTTGCATTTAATCTTTACTTCTAAGTTTATGATGTAATCGGTATGACTAAATACTTATCTAGTAATCCGGTCAAGTGGTGAATTTCAATATTGTACTTAAAGCATATACCGCTCACTAGTTAGCATAATATCACATGATTACCATTATATTTTGCATGCACTTATGGTTTGTGCTAGATAACATATTTGTGCTATGATTTAGTATTTTTTATTGACTAGAAATAGTTTGCAAAAACTCTAGTAGTGATAGTTCACAACTCAATTACACCCCGTTGGTGTGTCATAACACAACCTTTTTATGCAGAGATGCATGCATACGTACATATAAACCAAATGAACATTCCTCCTACTAAAAGGAGAACAATTATTATCCTCATATTTAGATTTAGATCTTATAACTTTTAACTTTTAAATGTAACATCAAGTCCACTCATTCTCTTTTACATCATTAAAACTAGTAGCATACATTCTCCTCTGATTTGGATTTCAATATTATAACCCTTGCATGTAAAATCAAGACCGCTAACTATCCTTTAAATCATTAAAATTAGTGCAAAATATAGTTTAAAAAAATTTAAAATTATTTGATAATTAATTGAATTCATCAAAGTATTCAAAATGGATGGCTAATTGTATGAAAAGATAATTTTAACTTATAATGTGCAGTCTTTTGAATGACATGGAATTTAAAATTTGGGTTACTGATAATATTTATAAGGATTCCAATGGTTTTGACCAGCTAAATAAATGATAAAATTAGATTTTTAAGTAATAATCTATATATTGTCCAATCATCCTTATTTTTCATGTCAATGACTAAAATTGATGAACCTAGAACGATTAGTAATTCTCATGACATGCATGAACATCAACTTGAGTTTGAAGACCCTATGAGAAAGAAGAAACAATGACAAAATAAAAAGAATAATGATTACTATACACCAAGGAGGAAATGTATTATATATGCAGACACCTTAAACTCTGCCGGCTTGGAGAAGTTTTTGCTATCAGTGTTTAAACCATGCAAGAGGAAAAGTAAAGGTTTTCCTGATTCCCCGTCTAAATCATACAGAACTTGTGCTATCTCATCTACAAAGTAAGTCATATCAACCATGTATCTTTCCTGCAAGCATAAAAAGTGATGTTTAATATTCCTGACTACAAACCAAATTAGGCATATAAAATTTAAAATTTAAAAAAAAAATCACCCAATAAATAAAAATTACCTTAAAGTAAGATAAGGCCTTTATCTCACCTAACCAAACAGCATATTCAGCAGGCAACCGTGGTGCAAACAAAACTGACTGCCCTGATAAAACATCCTTTGAAAACAAAATTCGATCAGCAATTGGAGAATAAGCTGACACTCAAGCTAGATTTTATAAGAAAAATCAAAAGCGGCAACGAAGTCTTTGAATATGTTTAACAGTATTTGTGAAGAATTTATACAGACAGTAAGAAAATGAATAGCCCAAAATGCTTAACATTTGTCAAACTGTTGTTGATGTTGTAGGGGTAAGGTGATGTTAATTTCATTGAAAGAAAGGGCACTCAATTCAGCTAGGAATTTTGACTTTATATTCCCATAATAGTAGAATTTGAAAAAATATGCCCATGGTTTGTTTTCTTGTAAAAATATGCCCAAAAATTCATTTTGTATCAACCCTATTCTTTGAACATGTGTTTATTTGAAGTCTGCTATAACAAACATTAATTCGAACAATATTATAGCAAGGTTAGGGTCTATGTATGAACTAAGTTCAAACTATGTTCTAGCAAGGTTTGAATATGATTCTAACATGGATCAAAAAATAGATCAAACATGGATCAAATAGGTTAGAACATGGATTATAACATAGCATGTTATAAATTTAATATAACAGAGTAAATACAATCACTTATAAGAGAGATAATAAAATAGTCATAACACAACAAAATGTATTTTAAGAGATACAACACAAAAAACATAACACGACATGCAATGCAATTGTATGCAATTGTGTACAAGAGCTACAACACAACATCCATAAAACAATAGATGTAAATTTAGGCATAATGAATGATGGACTAATTAAAGAATAATGTACACAAAGAACTAATGTTTACAATAGAAATAATGTTCATCCCTCCAATCAAGAACATAATAGAGTATCCCTCCTCATCATCAATGCCCAACCTCTAATAGTTGATAAATTAGGGCCCTAAAGAACAGCACTTTAGGAGTTCTGAACTGATCAAAGGGGATCTCGCAACCTTGACAAGGAGTTCATTGACCTCAATTTGTCTAAACTCATTTCTCCATCAACCTCCACCTCACTATATGACTCGAGTACTGTAATGTCTCTCATTTGATATGATTATAGCAAAGATCTACATATATAACAAAACAATTCAAACAAACAAAATAAACTAAAACATCGTTCAATTATGGTCGAATCATAAGTAAACCGTGGCCGAACTATCTTTAAACTATCCACAACCCTAGATCAAAGCATGATCAAATCATCGTTGGCCATCATTCAAACAATCTTTGAGTCGCGATCAAACCATCTTCAAGCCATGTATAAACCATCTTCAAATTATGATCAAACATGGATTGAACCATCTTCGAACCATGGTTCGAAGATAATTCAATCATGATTCGATCTTACTTTGAAGATTATTTAAATCATGATTGAAGATGTTTTGATCATGGTAAGATCATTGTTCGATTATAGTTCAAAAAGTGTTCGACCATGGTTCAATAAAAGTTCAAAAATGGTGGAGTTTGAAGAGGGTTCTACAAACTTTGCATTAGCTAATATGATGTCTAATGAAATTTTGAGTTTAAGATTTACTCATACATATAAATAGTACAAAATAACGTGCATCATCAAGCCTGACTTGACACAGCACATCCCCAATATCATTGTTTAGCACTGTGCACATGTTGAAATATCATTCAATTATAGTCAAATCATAATCAAACCATGTTTGAACCAAGATTGAACTATTTAAACTAACCTCAACCCTAGATCAAATCGTGATCAAATCATCTTTGGTCATCATTCAAACAATCTTTGAGCCGAGTATAAACCATTTTCAAATTATGATCGAACATGGATTCAATCATCCTCGAATCATGGTTCAAAGATGGCTCAGTCATGATTCGGTTGTACTTTGAAGATTATTTAAATCATGATCGAAGATGGTTTGATCATGGTAAGATCATTGTTTGATTATAGTTTAAAAAGTGTTCGATCGTGGTTTAATCAAAGTTCGAATATGGTGGTAGTTTGAAGATGGTTCTATAAATTTTGCATTAGCTAATATGATGTTTAATGACATTTTGAGTTTAAGGTTTAGACATACATATAAATAGCACAAAATAACACACATCATAGAGCATGACTTGACACAGCGCACCCCCAATGTCATTTGCTTAGCACTACGCACAAGGTGAAAATGGCGAGCGCTATTTGTGAAATGCATGGGAAACAGTGCATATTGCAAATCCCTCATATTGTGTGCTATGTTAGTTTTTAGGATTTAAAATTTAAAATTATTACTTGTACATAATATATATTTATTAGTTTTATTTATTTTTTCAATTATGAACCTTAGCACTATAAATGAAAATATATATTTTTATTTTTATAGGTATATTAATAAAATTGAAGTTAGAGAGGCTTTAAAGAAAATGAAGTGTGGAAAAAATATTGGACCTGATCTATGATACACTGACACACCTCCAGCATAGGGAATGCAGTGTTCGACACGTGTCAGACACAGACACGTGCCCGACATGATTGGGACACGATGGATGTGTGTCCGATTAAAATAATATTTAAATTAAAACGAGCATGCATGTCGGACACGTGTCATAATATTTGATAATAAAAATATTTTTAATTCAAAATTTTAACATTTTAATACTCTTTCAATCAAATAAAACACATCCCATATAACGCCTGTCCCTATTCATGCCCCTGTAAGCTCTAGAGTGTCGCTTCTCACGATCCTTCTCCCTAGTCTTCTTCGTTTACGCGACCAGGAGAGCCTACCGAGTGGAGAGAGCGATGATAGAAGCCCAGTACATCATTTCTGCTCGGCCAAGCAAAGCTCGTCTTTTCCATACCTTCGTTCTTGCATTATTTCTGCTGTCATTCGAGGCAAAGTTTGCAATCAAGGCCAAACAAAGCACCTTCTGCGCGCAAGAGAGCCAAGAACTGTAAGTGGATTTCGCCATTTCTTCTGTTCATTGTTGAAAAACCTGCTGTACATGCTTCGCCATTCTTCTGTTCATTTAACCACAACTTGAATGACAACCTGTAGGGTTTCACACTCTGTAGCAAGCAGGACTCCTTTAACAAATCAAAAGTTATGACAAAATTAACTTAAAGATATAGGAGGCTTGCATTGCTACGACACTTATAATTTTCTGAAACTTTGCTAAATGTCCAAGTATGTGTTTCAATTAATTTTAAATTTTACTAGTGGAGTCTTTCATGAACATTCATGTTTATGTTTCAAATCTCATGATGAAAAGTTTGATTGAAACCATCCTTGATGTTTCTTCAAATTTAGAGAGTAGAAGCAAGTAAAATTTCCAATTCAAATGTTTGCACACTTAATCAAATTAGTTTGCATCACTCAAATCAAAATATATGCATGTGTAGGTCCTAAAATGTTGCAAGATGCACTCACTTGTGTCCTACTCTCATATCATGACAAAATTTATATAGATTATAGAAGCATGCCCATCTTGGAGTTTGTAGCTCTTTACAAGTTTTGGAAAAAACACATAGGTGTGTTGACCTGTAATGCGGAATCAAAAAAAAAAAATCAATCACTAATCTCACTTACCTGACTGGCGTCGACTCACACGATCTCAAAATCCCGAAAATCCTGCATCATGGCTTCGCACGTCGACGACGAGTTTATACACGACCCTCGCATGATCTCTGCTACGGACTCGACCCTACCTCACGTCGTTAAAGCCGAACGAAATGAGAGGCCTCGACTTCTTCTCGCAAAATCCCCCACGCCAGAAAATCCCGAGCTCCCTCCATCTCTGGTTGGCTCTCAACTTTCTCCCTGTTGGGTGCTTCTTCGGCTACCTCATCACTGATCGACTTCGTGCCTTCGACGACATTCCCATCGAGTTTGATCGGAAGCCCAAATGGGATCTCGCTTGCTGTGACGGTAAATTTCTCCCTTCCCACGGGATCGGAAGTTACGATATTTTAATCGAAAGCAATGAGAGTCGCTCGCTGTAAGGACGACTTTCCCTTCCCGTCGGATTGAATGTTATAGCATTTTGATCGGGAGCCAGAGCAAGAGCTCGCCGCTATGAAGGTAACTTCATCCCTGTCGTGCGCTACTCCGGCCAAATCCTGTCAATCCGCCGTGCCAACGGATCTTTTTTAATTATAATAATAATAATAAAAGATGAAAAGAAAAGAAGGCCGCTTCTCTTGCCTCACCTCCTCCCATGAGCCTCCCTTGCCTCGATCCACGAGCCATTGTCGGGCATTAAGGTATAAGTTCATAACTTAAACCCCGTCCTCGACGTGCTTGACACGCCGGTGGACCCCCTATACGTGCTCTTGTAGCACGGTGGGAGGGAATCCGGTGCAACATGCGCGACGAGGCGGGTAAGCCCTATATACGCTCTTGTAGCGTGGTGGGGACAATCCTCGACCTCGACATCGACACCGCTGACGACTGCTACGCAAGGTATGATGTTCTAAAATCTCATTCTCAGCGTTTGAGGCGAACCGGGGAACCACCTATGCGCGCTATTATAGCACGGTAGGAGGGAGCCCGGTGCGACGCATATGACGAGGTGGGTAAGCCCCATACACGCTTTTGTAACGTGGTGGGAAGAGCCACTGGTGTTCTGTATGGGTACTGTTGAAGGCCCCATACACTCTCTTGTAGCGTGGTGGGATGAAACGATGTATGGCCGCAGTGTCTAAGGACACCTACCACACACGCTCGAGTTGCGTGGTGGGAAGGCCCACCTCCCTACATTTCTCCCAAACTGGGGATATGCCGGAGTGCTGCCGAAATTTTTACTGAAATGCACAAGACTTGAACAATTTGAAGACATCATTTGAGCAGCAATACGAAGGACAACAAAGGACTCGTACTTGAACTGAAAACATAAAACTTAGACTCAAATAAACAATGGACTTGTGGACCTAAACCTGAAAAAAATTTAAATGATTTCTAAATGTCAACCCCAAATGAAATAAAATCAAATTGGAACCAAAATGCAAATCAATTTGAATATTCAGTTGAACTTGCAAGGACTTCAGAAGACCCTGGACAATCACTGGAACATGTACTTTGAACTCAAATTGGGATACGATGTGGACAACAAGAACTTGTGCACTTGAACTTGAACTGTGCAACACCAAGTGAAACCTGGATCTACAAGCATTAGACTCAAATACGGATGAACTCAATATGACAGTAGAGAACTTGAATGAACACTTGCAAGGGACTCGGTCTTGTATTTGATCTGGAAATCAAATAAGATGAACAAGACTTTGGACATGAAGAACTCAAACTTGAAATGAACCTAGATGTTGAACAAGACTATGGTTTGAACATCAAATGAAAGGCATGAAGCATAACTCAAATGCCTAAGATAAAATTGTAATTTGGCAATGAGATAATGTTAACCTTGTTGGCAAAGATCAGTGACAAACCCAATAATATCTCTACATCCGATGTCATCGTACAAGCTTCAAGAGGGAGATAAAATCCCAATGCATGCGAGAGATGATCAAGGAAGCCTGAGTGATTTGGAATATGCAACCAAAGCAACAAAACTTTTTACAAACATGTACAATGCAACACATTTTGAAGCACATACAAGTCCCTACAAGGTCAAATGCGCCACATTTGCAAGAACAACAATTAACTACAAAATGTACGGGTATCTCCCACATGCATTAATGTGGGCCAAGATATGAATGCAACAATCATTTCAATGCATATGAGTAATGATATTCAATCAAGTTCAAATAATACCAATCCACTGCAAAGAATATAAATGTCTTCTATATGCAACAACGAAGAACTCGAAGCACAAGAAATTTTGCCTGTAGATTGAGATGGAAATATTGTTAATTGATATTAGAAGATTCATCCTTGCAAGAAAATACATCAAAACCACCTGAGATTGGTGAAAGGTGGACATGATGCAGGAATAATGGCTCTTCTACGAACACTTCCAAGAGGTCGTAGTGGATACAACGAGTCCCTGCAAATGAATACGAGCCGCTTGTGGACAACAACAGTGAGTGTATCGTAAGTACAACGAACCACTGTGGACACAAGTACGGATATCACCTACGACAACGGTGATTAAGATCTTCAAGTATGTCGGGTACAAGGGCAATTCGATGTACAAAAAAGGACACCTCCTGGCAGAATGGAAGGGATGCTTGAACAAATTAGAACTAAACTTCCTGGTGTTCCAAAGTCTCTTCTTAATCCTATACTTAAGAAGAAAACAATTCTGGTGTCCACAAATACCAGAAGTGACAAGTCTACTACACTAAAGAGCTTGAAAAGAGTCGATTTCAAGGCAGTGACCATGAACTTCAAGGAAGTCATCCCCGGTGAATGAGAAAAGGGGAGTCAACATCAAGATGAGGAGATGCCTCATAACATCAAGACCATAACGCCACCGGATCTGCGACATCCCTACAAGCGGACAGAAGGCATCTACAAATAATTTCAAAGTACCCCCACACATACACTATAGCTTGTATACACATAGGTACACTAGAAGGGGGTATACAATCAAGAACCCGCATGGGCCCCGGCGAGCGTGTTATTAGTACACACGTGACGTCTAGGGATGCTACGCGGGTAGAACAAATTGAACCCGATCCTCCTGAGCTTGTAAAAAGGAGTCGACATCATTAATTATAAAATGCCCTAAATACCGCATAGGCCCCGTCGAGCATGTTATTGGTACACACGTGACGTCTAGGGATGCTGCGCGGGTTAATAAGCGAATTCAAGTTCGAACCCGATCCTCCTAAGAAGGTAAATAGGAGTCGACAGGGTTTCGAACCATCAAACAAATACACGGTTGTGGCAACTAGTGTATTTGTTTTAATTCATTCATATTAGGCCGTCAAAGCCTATAACAAAGAGAATTCACTAAATAAAGGCATAAAGCCTACGAAACCCGATCCTCCTAAGCAAGTAAATAGGAGTAGACAGGGTTCGAATAATCGGATAAATATGCGGTCACGAAATTGACCGGAATATTTATTTTGTACATTCATATTAGGCTTTCAAGGTCTTTAACAAAGAAAATTCATAAACAAAGGCATGAAGCCTACGAAACCTGATCCCCTATCAGCAAGTTGATAGGGTCAACAAGGTTTCATCAATGAAAATGACTCTAAACACTCCAATGATGTTCATGTTGAATGTAGATCCCAACAAGAGGGGTGATTCCAATATTTTCAAATATCATCCCAAATACCCATGAAGTTCAAAGCTCCAAAACCTCAAAAATCATCCAAATCTGAAAACTCTACAAAATCCAAAAATCTCAAATTCCTAAATATTTAAAATTATGAATCTAACCATCAAATCACTTAAAGCAAAATCCATTCACCCTCCGCAACAGTTTGCCGGGTTTGACAAATTAAAAACTACTTCAGCTCACAAAAAGCTAATGCCTAGTCGAAAATATCACTATGATCCATTCTCAAACAATCTCCTACTAGTAAGGATGTGGTATGTGTCCTCTAACCGGCGGTTTTGCTGCTAAATGGCACCGCGGGATAAATGATTATGACCCGGGGCCCTCTGAACCGAATGGTTTTGCCGCCAAATGGCACCACAAAATACCGGTTATGGCCAAAGCCGATATGTTCCTTATTGACATCAAATCCTTGAAATGTTAATTAATAGGATATGATCGATAGGGCACAAGCCCTCTGTTAGCTAAGGTGGATTCAAATTTGTCCCCTTAGACAAATATCCATCCCAGGTCTACAATGTCCCCTTAGACTAAGCAACTCATGGCTACCGACAATGATCCTTCTGTCAGGTTGGGTAGACTACCTCCTCTTACTAAGTAGACCAGGGACCATGATGGCCCAGGATGACGGAACCATGGGATCTTGATCGGGTCTATCAACCATTCCCCAACCATCCGCTTTAAGTGCAAGATGGTGCAATTTCCCATTTTAAATATCAAACATTTTCAAATGCCCAAATTCAAACCCAACTCCCATAATCAAGCCCAATGCTGCTACTATATGCCAGATAACACGTATTCTCTACGTATCTGATTGACGACTAGCCTTAATCGAAAGTTCTCTCTCGTTATCGGGAAGGGTAATTAACTATAGGGGCTTGCGCCTATAGGAAACCAGAACTCATATCATAAAGTCCTCGCAAAATGAGGGTGAAATCTCTGGGTAGTGTCTTTTCTACAAACACATCTGCCTTCCCAAAATTTACCCCGGAACTTATTCCGTTAAAACTCCCTCGCCAAAAGCAAAAGCAAAACAGAAGCAGGCGGAGGCCGGGGCCGAATTTTCGGAGCCCACAAGGTGAATTTGATTAGTCTAAAGCAATTCTAAATCATTGTGAAACCTCTCATATACCCCCAAAAGTTTATGTTGAGGACTTCACAATGTAGAGAACCAATAAAATTCACATGTAGCATTTTAAAAAATTTAAAACTTTAAAGTGATAAATCAACTCATAGATACTCTTACATTTCTCTTAGATCATGAAAAAATTGATCTTTAGAATCTATTTAAAGGCAGTTAAGCAATCTCTCCTAATCTAGAATAAGTGCAAAACACTCAAATAAAATATATGAGCTCTCTTTTAGGAGTTTTCTCTCTCTTGTACATGATGTTTGGACCTCCCTAAACTCCTAAATACATTATGTCATAAGTTCATTGGACTTTAGAACCAAATCCCAAGTCTCATCCTTCTTTTATTAAGACAAAATCAAAAAACAACCATAATGCATGGTAATTTAGAATCTCAAGACTTTAACATATCATTGCACATAGCCTTTGAACTTGAGACCAAACCTTAAGTTTTTCCACCTCATTTGTTAAGTGCAAAATTAACAATTAACACTCTAGACATAGGACCCAAATCCTAATCTCTTCCATTTCCTTAGCCTAAATTAAGTAAATGGTCATCTCTCTTTGAACACCAAAAGTTCAAAAAAAAAAATTTTCCAAATTTGCAACCTCTAAGTTGCATTTTCTTTTACATTTCCTATAAGCCAAAATTGTAGAAAATTCTCAAGTTTTCCTTAGCCTAAAATCCATAGAAAATCCTCCCACATCCTTGCTTGGCGCCCACCTCTAAGTTGCATTTTCTTTTACATTTCCTATAAGCCAAAATTGTAGAAAATTCTCAAGTTTTCCTTAGCCTAAAATCCATAGAAAATCCTCCCACATCCTTGCTTGGCGCCCTCCTAAACTCAAATAAAAGTTTCTAAAAGACTTTTGGAGAGTTTAGGAGAGCATTAGTAAATCATATGAATCAAGATACTATCTCCCTTTCATCCCTCCAACCCAAGTTGGAAGAATGAACTTCACTCTTTGAACGCCTAAAGGTTCAAACAAATTCATTGTGAGTTGTAGTCCAAACCTACAAATCACATTCTTATATTTGCCTAACACAAATTGAGCAGATAATCACACCTCATTGAAGAAAAAAATTCATGATTCCTCCTAGATTTGCAACCTCCAAATTGCACACTGCATCTCATTCTCTTAACCAAAAACAAGGAGAGTGAACTCTTCTCTTTGAATATCCAAAAGTTTAAATAAACTCCCAGTGATTTGTAATTTGAATTTACATATCACCCTCCCATATTTGCCTAACCCAAACTAGGCAAATAAGCATGCATCATTGAATACAAAAATTCAATGAATGCTTCTTGACTTGTAGCCCTAAAACAACAAGTCTTCGCTCACTTCATGGGCTTAGAAAATTTCCAAACTTAGACCCAAAACTCTAAGTAGCCCTTCACTTGACAAAACAAGTGATCTCAACCTTTAGATGTCTTTTAGGAGCCATCCACCTACTGAAATTCACATTAATCTATTAAGTGAACTTCACAAAGTCCTAAGTTTAACCCTTAGGCATGTCTACCTTATCCTGTTAGGCAGACATTTCTCTTATCCAAATAGTAAGAGGATCTCAAAATTCTTAAAAAAATATAGGTTTCTTTGATACAATGATTAATCATTCCACCTGAAAGGTGACATGCCTACATCATTGGATCTTAGGATTCCATAAGTAGAAGGCTTGCCTCAAAACAAGCAGTGGATGCTTTATGGCTTCTTCATAACCCTTTTAAATATGAAACAATTAAAAGCCAAATAAAATTTTTTAAGTAACAAATAACTTAAAGTGAAACTAACCATTGATTAAGATTAAACTTCTATTCCTCAATAAAATAAGATACCTCCTAAATATGCTAGGATTAGGATTTTTTTCTGTGCATGTGATTGATGTTGTAGTATGATGCTTATTGAATTATCTGCATCATGGACAATTGCCCTTAAGTGAATAGGATGGAAATATACTTACTTTTTTGCAGGTTGTCAAGTCCAAGAGGGGGTAAAAAATAAGTCATAATTATCTAACATTATTTGCTTGCAGGCGTTGCTTAAACCCCACAAGGAGACATGGTCAATAGGACAGAAATAATGCTCGATATTTTAAGTGCTAGGCAATTCTAGATGTTTCTTGCTTTTCATATAAATTGTTTCTTAATCTTCTTTCTTTTTGCATATTTGAGTTTTTACATTATTAAATGTATTTAATAGATTTAGGAAGTATGTTTAAGCCTGTGGGATACAATTATAGAAGAGGTAGAACATAAGGATGAACCTACTATAGGTGAAGCCCAAGACCCACCTAGAAGCCAAAGCTTGAAGACAAAACAGGCTAAGTTTGTAAAAAAATAATTTGATTGAGTTGTATAATGACAGGCAACTCAGCTGCAAATAATATTTGTAATAATTTAAACATTATTTGCATTATGTTTCTGGTTGATTTTATATATACGCGCATGTTTGATTGTTTACTGAGTGTGCATTAAA
Source organism: Dendrobium catenatum (assembly GCF_001605985.2). NCBI lineage: Eukaryota > Viridiplantae > Streptophyta > Magnoliopsida > Asparagales > Orchidaceae > Dendrobium > Dendrobium catenatum. The sequence goes on along the minus strand of NW_021320138.1, from coordinate 944,571 downwards.
AGTGTCTGCTTTTTCCTAGGCTTGTTTACTTGCTTTTGCTTAGAGGTGGCCTGGAGATATGTTGCACGATAGGCTCTTAGAAGAAAATTAAAATTTCTACCAATTAAAATATTTAAATAAAAAATCAATCATAGGACAACATACTTTTTTCTACCAAAACTTGCATAGCTTACTTAAATAAGCTATGAATGAAAATAAATAAAATAAAATGATCATGCATGGCCAGTGTGTCATATATAGAAAGCCTTCACTTAAGAACCGGATAACAGAAATCTGCATTTTAGTGAGTCAGCATATGCATACTCATATGGTCATGCATATTGATCTAAAAGTTAAGTTGTAAGTTTTATCTTCTAAGCAAAGCAGCATTCCCTACTCTTCATAAGCATTGAGACCGAACTACACGATTTTAAAAGAGGTTAGGTGGATTTATTTAGTTGCCCTTTCCAGGCAAGGCTGTAAATATAGAAGTCAGTCGGGCTAGCTTATGCCTCAAGTGAGGTGTAGGTTTGTAAGTCACTTGAACTCTGTTAGACTTAGGTTCGAGGCACTACGCCTCAATAGTCCTCACCTTAGCTATAAAATCTGATATTATTGTTGACTTCTAGTCACTTCATAAGCCCTCATTCGGGATATTTTCTTCAACATATGTTATTGGAATATAAGCCACAACATTATAAATCAAATTGTTAAAATTAAATAAAAATATAATTTTAAAATGTAAGTCTCAACATAGGATAGTTTGAATATCTCTAAGTTTCCTCAGAAAATATCCTATATTTTCCTCCTTTTGGCTCTCATTCCTAAAATTTGATTTAAAGTTGATCTTATCATCCTTTAAATTCTAAAAGATCAAATCTTTGATCAAGAATTTCACAAATTTCAAAAATGAAAATATAACGAATATTTTGATGACTCTAAAAAAAGATAAAACTACTAGTTTAATCAAGTATTCTCAAATAATAAATGTTTGAGATGTAAATAACCATAGGGACTTATCCCTATGGGGCATTTGTACCTCTGAATTAAATAAACCATAATCAACCAACAACAACAACAACAACATCAAGCCTTTATCCCACTACTTGGGGTCTGCTACATGAATCCTTTTTCTCCAATGTGTTCTATTAAAAGTCAAATTCTCGTTTAAACCTAATAAAGAAAGGTCATTCCTAATATTTTCTAACCAAGTCTTTTTAGGTCTACCCCTACCTTTCTTAACATAAGTCAAATCTAATACCTCTACTCTCCTAACCGGGTCATCGAAAGGCCGCCGTTTTATGTGACCAAACCATCTAAGGCGACTCTCTCTAATCTTATCTTCTACTGGAGCTACTCCAACCTTTTCATGTATATGCTCATTTTGTATCCTATCTCTAAGGGTAAAGCCACTCATCCACCTGAGCATTCTCATCTCTATCACACTTAACTAAGTATTATGCTTCTCTTTTAATGGCCAACATTCGGCACCATAAAGCATTGCAGGCCTCACTACCATCTTATAGAATTTTCCCTTAAGTTTGAGGGGTACATTTCTATCACATAACAAGCCCGATGCATTCCTCCACTTCAACTATCCAACTTGAATTATGCTGATAATATCCCCATCTATTTCACCATCACTCTGAACAATTGATCCAAGATATCTAAAATGTGTACTCTTATTAATGACTTGATCTCCCAAAGTCACAATCCCCTCACTAGGTCTATTACTACTAAAATTACACTCCATATATTCCGTTTTAGATCCACTCAAGCGAAAACCTTTAGACTCTAAGGTTGACCTCCATAATTCAAGTTTACCTTCAACTCCCTCTCTAGTCTTATCAACAAGAAGAATATCATCAGCAAAAAGCATACACCAAGGTACATCATCTTGCAAATGTCTAGTGAGAACATCCAAGACTAAAGCAAAAAGATATGGGCTTAAGGCTGATCCTTGATGTAACCCAACCGAAATAGGAAAATACTTGGTCAATCCACCTTGTGTTTGAACACAAGTAATAGCTCCTGCATACATATCTTTAATGATTTGAATATAAGCATTATTGACTCCTTTCTTTTCAAGAACTCTCCATAGCACTTCTCTTGGAACTTTATCATATGCTTTTTCTAAATCAATAAATATCATATGTAGATCCTCCTTATTTCCTCTATATTTTTCCATCAAACCTCTGAATAAATGTATGGCTTCCATAGTCGACCTACCCGACATGAATCCAAAGTGATTTTGAGAAGCATCAATATCACGCGGTAGCA